>NW_011349631.1:0-56728 GCF_000735185.1 Notothenia coriiceps | reverse complement strand
CAGTTCAGCTTTGATTCCATCATCTCATTAAACCTTTTTAAAAGCATAATTTAGTTCTGTGACGGGATATAAGGGATATATGCACTGTGCTTCACTTGAATTAATAATTTATGCTGAAAAGAGTATATTTTACTGCACGATTTTTTGTTGAATAGATTTGAGTGGTTCAACATTTCAGGTCGCGATCTATTGACTAAGGAAAAAGTGGGTCTCGAGGCCTGACCAGTTGAGAACCACTGGTTTAGATCACATGAAAACAAATCAAAAACAAAGATTCTCTGCACAATGTATTTTTTTTTTTTTTCGACGTATGAAGATCTTAACCCACTTCACTCAAAGAAGAATTATATGAAATTACATTTAGTTTAACATTTCTGTTTTTTATATTGCTGTTCTGTTAGAGACATCAACAAACCCATCATTTTACATTCCAGCTCACTGTATTGATGAATCTTTTGTTGCTCTTCTCACACACAGGTAACCACCAAAAGGGCTCAGGCTTGGTGTCAGAGTAAGAACAACATCCCCTACTTTGAGACCAGCGCCAAAGAAGCCATAAATGTAGAACAGGCATTCCAGACAATTGCACGTAACGCCCTCAAACAAGTGAGTTCAAATGAAACACAAAAGACAGTAGAGATGTGTGCTTTGTACTTTTCAGAAATCATAGCTAAATCATTTAAAACCAAGTCTTTATTTGTTTGTCAGCTTGTTTTTCTCCTGTACTGATTCTTCCTCTCTTGCCGCCCTTCAGGAGACAGAGGTGGAGTTGTATAATGAATTCCCAGAGCCCATCAAACTGGACAGGAATGACAGAGCTAAAGCTTCAGCAGAAAGCTGCAGCTGCTAAGGGACAGCTTGGACCATCTCCTCTCTTGGCTTTCTGAAACCCCCCCCGTCACCGGTCACATCACACCCCCCCCCCCCCCCAAGGGAAAGGGACTTCCCCTACTGGTCTTCCTCCGTCACGCAACTGTTCATTCCATCAACACCACCCCTCACGCAGTACGCTGCACATGGATGTACCCCCCACCCTCCCTTAGCACACAAATCACACTAGCGCCAATAGCTGACAAATCCAGTACCCTTAGATCACACAAGAGAATGACAACCTCAGTGACGTCCTGTCCCACCCACTTAATTCTAACTGGCCCCCGACTCTCACACGGAGATGGAGCCACGTTCAAAGAGTGCAATTGGGAACTCTAGCTGGACTGGCCGAAGCTCCGTCATGTGAGACGATGTTGGCTAACGTCAGCATCCCAAGTATCCTATTCTCTTCCTGTTTCCTCTTTGCTTTCTATTGCCTGTCTCTCAAAAACAAATCAAGTTGAACTACATATTATATATTTTAATTGGCTGATGTTACTTCTCAAGCCAATCCGAAACACAAACTTGTTTTTTTTTGCACTTTCTATTTACGTTTTTGCCTTTAAATATTATAGAGGGATGACTGATTTTGGGCAACGTCTGTCACCACACGCCTTTTGGTGAGCTTCAAATTATACCTCCTCACTCGTTATCACTGTCCAATATAGCCCCTGAGAATCTGTCGAACACTTTGTGATTGTACTGCCTTTCCCCTTCGTGCTTGTGTGTCATTGGGTTCATAACTGCGTCACACAGCAGAAGAAATGTTCTAGACATAAAGTAAAAGCTGAAAACGCAGTCACATTGTAAAACATGGAGTAATTCCTCAATATATTCATATTTGCATTTTATGTAACATTACTTGTACTGCTACTATTACTGCTGTATGTGTCATGTCCTTCATCAGACATCTTTCAACGCTTTGGAATTACAATCGTGTCACCAACACAGCATACACCTTTCTTCTGTCATGTCTTTGTTATTGCTGTTCTCTCTATTTGCTTGTAGCTCAGGTTGGCTTAGTACTTAATATTTTTAACGGATTGTGCATTACAGTCATACAGTGTATAGATGGTAAAGGTGAATGCCTGATGGATTGAACTGAAATGGATGTTCTCTCTTTCCATTTTAAGAAAAGATCCAACATTTTGCCCTGGTATTATTCCTTCTCCTTATAGAAAATAAATCTCTGCGATGCCAATGATGTTGTCAAAGAAAATTGGGACGTCAAATAATAAAACTCTTGAATATATCAATGGTCTAGCAATATGTGTCTCTGTAATTTCTTGCGGTGTTTCATGCATCCTTTTTTACTGTTTGATTTATTTTTCTTGTATTACTTAAAACATAAGATGTGTGTGATTATTTAGTGCTGCTTGATTGACAGCTCCCTATCTTTCCTGTCAGTGTTGCTGTACATGTACTCCTTGTTAAGAATGTTCGATTTACTACATGATACTCAGTCAATTGTTTATTTTATAGTCAGTAGTACATTCTAATTTATCACAGGCAGGTTGGTTTAATGTCAAAAGGAAGTAAATCGGGCAGAAGTATTGCAGAGTTGTGTCGGTCTGCAGGGCCATGAAGAACACAGCCATGAACACAATCTGTTGCGCCATTGTAAGAAAAGCACAAGTTACAAATAGCATAAACAGTTAAATCGTAACAGCACAGTAACATTTATTTGTATTATTTGAAACCGTGCCGTTCCTACAGTGCAACACTTGTGTTCAAAGGCCTACAAACCTTTTCTGCAGCAGACCCTTTGAATTGTCATGGCAGGGAAAGCATTTGTAACATTCTAGCTGCTGAGCAGCTGTGAGTCAGGGCCAGTCATTCAATCATCCAAACGAGAATTTGAAAAGTCTTGATATTATTAACGGCTTCCATATCATGTGACCAAACAATTCCAAATCAATTATGAAATATATTACTACACTGGACATGTAAGGACTTGATTTGACTGCTTTTTCAAATTGATTTAATGAATATTCTTCAAAGAAAAGTCATTTATTTTAATTAGCTTCCATGTCATGTGACCCAATGACTTCCGATTCATACCAGATATTATAACTACACTGGACAAATAAAGTAAACCTAATTTCATTGCGTTGTGTGTCTTCTATTTTATATGAATGTTATTCATTTTTAAAAGTAGTTCTATCATGACCCGGTGAGTTTTTACTGGATTTCAGGGATTATTGCATATTTGGCATTATTGTAATTTAAATTCTGGCACACTACCAAACCCTGATACATTAAAGACAATCCTGGACCCCATTGCAATATTATTTAACTGAACAAAATGTTAACATTGACAAGTGCGGTCATGTTTTGTCTCTAATGATCTTGTTATTTGTGTTGAAGAAAAAGGGAATCAACTGCCTTTATTTTTTAATAAAGTATAACGGAAAACGTATTTTTGTTAGCTGAGTTCCGCTGTTGTGTTCACGGAAAACCTGTCAAGTGTAGCTACTTCCGCCTTTAGCAGCCGCTCATCACACAGAGAAATATGGTAAGATAAATTTGACATTTGTGCTGATAAACCGACACAGTTAATCAGTTACATGTATCCAACCTTGCCGATGTTAAGTCGTTAACTCTCCTCGACTAACACGGCATTAATTTAGGGATAACAGCTCGTTTTTTCTCTATTACTATTCAGAATAGCTGCAGGCAGTTAGCTAACATGCTAACATTAGCTGAAAAGGAAACATCCTTGATAATGTAATGGCCTCTTCGTACCTGTGAGCACAGAGTGTGAATGAGTGTTTATGTTATAATGAACCGTCAGGTCGCAGCTCCATAGTAATACTTTGTTGCTAAGTAACGTTCAATGGTGGACACATAATGGTGACCCACCTGAACTGATAAACACGGTGATGTTGGTTTGTCCCTCAGCTTTAAATGAACATTTTATTGATAAATTATCATTTGGTACATTTATACCAGTGGTTCTTACTATTCTGAACACGAACACCCAGTGGTTTGAGCCTAAGTTACATTTCCTCAAGTTACGTAGGCCTACTCTACCGGAGGCCTACAGATGTAAGGATACTGGTAGTTGTACTAAGAGATAAGATAAGATAGTACTTTATCCACTACTTACACTGCGGGGAAGTTTTATGTTTGATTTTTGATATTCATAATGGTCAGAGGAAAGCTAGCTCTCAGAGACAATCGATAATGTACTTTTTTTAACGACAGAAACACAATATTATAAATATACTTGTGCTGTCTTGCTCGTATTATTGAACATTATGCAACACAAATCAATGCAGAATGTTATTGCTACATTGGATGTGTGGGAAAAACATCTTTTTTATTGTTTGATTTTATTGCTTCTCATATTTTAATGAAAAATGAATTAGTTTCTATTGGAACTTTTTTTTCCATAATAAAATGTTCTTAAAATAAAGGTGTACTGATACAATACTACATTGATTTTGGAGTCATTAAACTTTTGAAGGTAAATCATATTTTTCAATAAAGAAACTGCTGATTTGTTTCATTATGATAATTGGATACAATAGGAGAAGCACAACATCTTAAAAAAGGGATATGTGCTTTTGATGAATTGCTGGTTGTGTCATGTGAAGGCAGTCTTTGTGTATATCACTGTAGAAGTTATTATGTGCAGTGAAACCAGTGAATAGTGTGCTTTTAAGAGGTCTTGAGTCTTAGTTCTACCTGCCTTTCGATTCATACGTTCTCCTTAGGATTATTTCTCATCTACTTTTTTCTGTCTTCTCTCTCTCAGACGGCCACATTGCGCCCATATCTCAATGCAGTTCGTGCTACCCTGCAAGCGGCCGTCTGCCTGGAGAATTTCTCCTCGCAGGTGGTGGAGAGGCACAACAAACCAGAGGTGGAAGTACGGTGAGTTGTCACCTCAACTTTGAAATTGACTTTGGAGCATATACCACCCAGCAGTGCATGCATTCTGGGTTTCCCTTCTTAGTCCCTGTGGACTGATTGTGCGACCGAAAATGATTTCTCTGTTTTTCTCCCCCTTTTAGGAGCAGTAAAGAGTTGCTCCTCCAGCCTGTGATCATCAGCCGTAACGACAAAGAGAAAGTTCTGATCGAGGGCTCCATCAACTCTGTCCGAGTCAGCATCGCTGTCAAGCAGGTCGGGTCACAATGGTTATGTGTTTAAGACCCTGACAAGAAACAAATGGTTGCTTATCAACAAGTAAATACAACGATTATTATATAAAGTTCCAAAGTGTACTTGTAATCCTGACTGTCCTTTGAAATACTGTGCTGCTGCAGGCCGATGAGATTGAGAAGATCCTGTGCCATAAGTTCATGCGGTTCATGATGATGAGGGCGGAGAACTTCTTCATCCTCAGAAGGAAACCAGTGGAGGCAAGTGGACATTGACAGTGTCACATTTACAGGGTTTCTATTTATACCTATTTATTTATTGGAAGTTAGTTGCTCCATAGTTTCTCTTGGAATAAATGTACATTTTACATTTATATATTCAGTTTCATATTCCATCTGTCACATACTTATACTTATGTATCTATAATACCTTGCTTTACATCTTGTTATTGTTAATTTGTAAATTCAACATGTATATTTTCTACTTTCTTGTTTATTTCTTGTCTTTGAATTTGTATTGTACAATACCATGTCATTGCTGCTGCAACACAAAGATGTCCCAAATTGGGATCAATAAAGTACTAACTTATCTTATCTAAGTTGAGCTCTTGCCTTACGAGCAAGACGTTTTCCTGTTAAAGCTAATGGATGGTAATGAACCAAAAATAACAATTATTTTATACATTATAAAACATCAAAGATGAGTTCATGTAAGTCCTTAAATGGCCAGTAATGGTTATTGCTCATGAACGCAACCTGAATGTTCCAGTTAGTGGAGATAGCAGAAACCAATCAATGTATTTCAAAGGATTGTTGCCATTTTATGTTTAAGCCATTAATGTTTTCCACAAATACTCACAAATTGACCAGAAAAATGATTTGTTGCTAACAGTGGAAACCTTGATTTGTGTGGTTTATTGCTGTTTGGAGTTTTTTAAACAATCTCTTGTCACCCATCTTCATTTCGTAGGGCTATGACATCAGTTTTCTCATCACCAACTTCCACACAGAGCAGATGTACAAGCACAAACTGGTGGACTTTGTCATTCATTTCATGGAGGAAATTGACAAGGAGATCAGTGAGATGAAGCTGTCCGTCAACGCCAGGGCTCGTATTGTTGCAGAGGAGTTCCTCAAAAATGTAAGTTTAAGTTTGTTTCTAAATGTTTCTGCATCTCACGCTCGAATGGATGCAGCATTATGCACAAGTGGCATTCTTTTGAGTTTTTTATGGTGGGCCTTTGGCTCAGATATGTATACAGTAACAGTTTTGCTATTATTCCATTATTTCCTTCAGATGTTCTGTTTCTTAGACATTGTTTTTCTTTTGACTCTTGCAGTTCTAAAAGGGAGAGAACCCTGGGAATACATTCCTTTTTCGATCTTGGCCGTCACCGTGGAGCTTTCACAGAGCAGAGGAGGCTGAATCTGCTCAGCCGAGAGAAGTTCAGAAACATAAGACGTACAGGCCAACGGGCTTTTGCCCTTTAATCTTTGCTCAGAAATATTGATATTTTTTGTGTGTAAATATTGAATATTCATACCAAACATTAAATTCTGCCTTTAGAACGTTAGAAGTCAGGGCAGGTCCTTAAAAAGGTATTTTTATCAATATTTATGAGCACAGGGTAATATGGATTCAAATGTTTTTTAAATATATATATTATATGCATATCCATTTCATTTAGCTATGTTTTGTTATGACAGACCTTAAACCACAAGGGCAATCAATTGGTGCACGTTTCTTCAGTCCACAGAAAACACCTATTGTAGATGGAAATAATAATAAAAAAAGCATACTTGCTGAAAGTGATGATAAATAAAAAATATTATTCTTTGTATTTTAGAGTTTTTTTGTGACACGAAGCACAATGAGCAGATTTGGTTACCTCAAAAATCGAGGGTTTATTGAATGTTTCACGGCTGGAGACAAACAAGGCATTTGGAATTATATTTTGAGCACAGAAATGGACAATATTAAATGGATAATATTACAGAAATTATACATAGTTCTTTAAAATAAAAACATATATTGCATGGTAATTCCAACAGAAAACGTACATCAAACAAACATGCGTGTACACAGTTGTTTTTATACTCCAGAAAGGCATTTGTTTGAATGATCACATTATTGTTCAATCGAAAGCGACTGACTTCACACCGAAGATTTGTATTAGCATTTCACTTTATCCTAGCAGAGCCTCGTCCCAAGATGTGTGATACAGGACATCTGCTGCATCTGTGTCACTTCCGTTTACAGTGTATTACGTCCTGTGTGGGGAAAGGATTTCGTCTTCACCTCTGGAATGTTTTAAGATTTATATCAATATTTTTACTCAGAGTTTACACACTGAGAGAAATTTAGCTGTTTTTGTATATAAAATCTAGCAAAGGAAACGCTGTCTTCTTAAACGTTTCTGATCTCAGAGATTTAAGACTTTAATCAAGAATCTCTCGTAGTAACAGTCTCTTCACAGCTCTTTGACTTCTTCAGAGAAACTTGGATTATATGGCAGTATACCTTTCACAATATACAGTGGAATATAAATAATATCATGGAAAAAGGTGCTGAAAGTTAAGGGGATATAATCATTGCAACATTAAAAGTAAACCCATTTATCAAAAATATTGGCATATTCTTTAGTTTTTCTCACAGGGAGTTAAGCTACAGTAGGAGTTCAGTTCACAACAAAACAAGACGTATAAAAATGGATTACGTTTAGTGAAAGTGCTTTGCAGTTTGAACCTTGATGCAGTTCAGAGACCCGGAGGAAGGTCAGAGGTCAGAGATCAGAGGTGAGCTGGGACCGTCAGCAGAGCGTCTTCTGTCGTGCGCTGCGCTCTCACATTCTGAAACAGTGAGAAAAGCACTGTGTTAATATCCTTCATTACCTATCCTTCATTCAAAAAAACATGATAACCATATTTACAGTATCTCTGATCAAATGACTTTAATGAAGGCAGAAGGCATGCTTATATCTAGTATTCGTTGAGTTTATGAACGGCTGATGTTACAGAAGTTTTTAAATGAATGTTTTTTCTTAAAATAAGTTTAAAAGTTAGATTTACTTTAGCCAATACGTTCTCATGGTTCAGAATAAGTTATAGCACAGAAGTAAGCATTTTACTCTACAATCGTGTATCAATTCATTACTTAACGCTTGATTGGGACACATCAAGTCTGGCACCCCCCCCTCCCTTTGATACATGTACTTATTAGTCACTGTTTTTAAAAATTACTTCAATGATTGCAGAAAAAAGTAACGGGAGAAAGAAGGATTTTTCCATTTTGGACTTTTATATTTACAATAATCTTCAAAACAAAAACGTTACATTTCATGATAAATAATTTAAGCATGTGCGTGCTCAAACAAATGGTTGAAACTGTAAATGTTGATTATATCGTCAATTATCTTTATTTAAGGTTAGCATTTCATTTTGGTGGGCATTGCAGATGAACCCTTCACATTTAGGCAGTGAACAGAGACAAAGTAAGAAAATAATTCATGTGCAGAAGAAAATGATGTAAAGGGAAAATGTTAAAGTGTACAAAAAACAGGCTTTAATGCAAACATACACAAAAACAGGGTGAAATTGTATTTTAAGAAATGATATGACACACACACACACACACACACACACACACACACACACACACACACACACACACACACACACACACACACACACACACACACACACACACACACACACACACACACACACACCAGCTAATTCCCTAGCCCCCACCCTTAGTCAGCACTTTAAACACCACCAAAAGTCTAAAATATGTCGTCGCTCCAGAGGTGGGAGTCAAACTGGTCCTCACAAATACACACAGCCGAGGGATTCCTCCTGGAACTAAATGAATTCTAAAGAGTCTTTCTATTAAGCGAATATAACAGTTTGACATCTATGTGATTGACAGTTTCTGTATTTGGTTGTACTTTGCAGCGTTTTCTCTTATTTCATGCATTTCCTTAAGTAGCAGTGTGTTGACCTCTTCGGGCCAATACAGAACAAGACATGAGAACAAATAGCCATCACTAAAGACAAACATGAGATGAGAAAAGGTCACTGCTGGCAGGATGGAGGTAGGAGCGTCAATGGTCATTCTGTGTCACAGTTGTCGTTCTGTCAGGAAACACCGGTGCATCGGGACATGGGTCCTCTGCCATGTGTGAAAGATGTGCGTTCTCACAGAGAGGAGGGTCCGCACTGACTGCTTCAGGTGGGAGATGCAGACTTAAAATGATATAAGACATACAATGTGCTTCTCCAGTAATGATGAAAGTCACACAGAGCGTTTAAAGGAGACGTGTTTACTGCGTGTGACATTCTCCCTTTTGCGTCCCCGGTCCCCGAGGAGCTGTGTGGAACACGCAGTGAAGCGAGTCACACCTGAAGGGGACTCAAGTGGTCTTCTGCTGAGAGACATTTCTGAGAGCTGCCTGTGATACCTACCTCGGGTCTGTCTCTGTGTGTGTTCACCGAGTCCACGCCTAAATACACAGACTCCACTTTGCATCCTGAGGAAGAGCACAGCAATTATTCAAAGTTAGTGGAGATAGCAAGATACAAATAATGGATAACGGTATCATCAAATATGATTATGACAGCAGGTGTTAAACTGAAAATGGCCGTGAGACATGCTGAAAAAGCTTTAGAACATTTGCATTGCATCACTGATAGGACAGGCATCTTTTTATGGTGAAAAGCAATCTAACCATTTTAAATAAGGTACTCATAAATCATGATAAGGGTCCTCCAGCAACAACAAAAAGCATGGTGTGAGAATCTGTTCTATGATAATTACATTATTTTGTGTCTAGGTGTTTTTTTATTTACCTAAGACTGAAAATAGGATTGTTTTTAAATTAAACAACATGGGAGTTATACTGCATTGCATCAAAATGAATTGAGTTAAAAAGAATATATTGCAATCTAAGTCTTGAAAATGACAGAACTCACCGTAGGCCATGGGGGTCAACTTCAACACCGTGTGCAAAGGGCACTTGAGATAAGGCAACTCGTCTGTGGAGGCAGAGACAGAAAGCTATGAAACTTCTTTTGGGGTCAAGGTGCACATTTACAGCTTGATAATACGTTGTCATCATGTTTTTATTTCCTACTGTGAGTCTTTCATACCTGCAGTCTTGTCCAGGAAATATGCAAGAAGACACCGCATTACGGCCTGGTGACAAACCACCAGAACGTTCTCCTGCCTCTCCAGCTCCATGATCACAGGCTCCAGGCGCTGCACCAGGTCTTCATAAGACTGACAGAGAAACAGAGACCGGTCAGAATCACAGCACACAAACAAATCCATTCCCCTCGTAAGAATTATCCCCAGACTTTAGGAAGCATCAGGCTCTCACCTCTCCTTTGGGATAGCGGTAGCGGTACTTGTCTTGGTCTCTCAGTGCAAACTCCAGAGGGAAATGCTCCTGGATCTCCTCGTACATCATTTCCTCACACACACCCTTTGTTAAGAGGGGAGAATATGTGTTAAACTTGAGTAAACAAAGCTTAAAATAAGGCTGTTAAATGTATGTTGATGATGATTCAACGTACAGCATCTATTTCGTTGAGAGACTTCCACTGTTCGTACGGCACTCCCAGGCTCTCCGCCGTCTGGATGGTCCGCTTCATCTGGCTCGTCCACACTTTCAGATCTGTGATGTTCTGTTCCTGGATGAACTTCCTCAGACATTTGGCATACTAGAACACAAGAGAAAATCCATCCAATGAGAACCATCCTTTCTCCACAAAACTTAGAGGACATTCGATCTCAGGTGTGACACGCACCTCTTTTCCTCTGGCAGACAGAGCAGAGTCTCCTCCGATCCGGCCCTTGATGTTCAGGTCGCTCTCCCCGTGGCGGCACAGGTAGATGGAGCGTGGCGTGATGTGGATGTTCATCAGGTAGTAGACGATCCTGCTTTGGACGTGGTCAAGGACGCGGTTCACCAGGAAACGACAGCCCACGTCGATGATCTTTATGTAGGAGAGATCCCTGGAGGAGAGAGTCAGTCACAGTTCAGTGTTTTTTTTCTGTGCTTATGTTTTCCTTTAATGCCATCAACCTGCCAGGCACTGCAGATGGAAATTAGCCTTTGTGGCTAAATCTGGTATTTTTACAAGACTGGCTCCAGAGCTCATGTTAATGTGCATAGTCTCTTCTTGAGCAAATCTTGAGCAGAACGTGTATTCTTCTCTAAATCATCTGTGTTCCTCACCTGTCCAGAACCTCGTCCAGAGGCTGGTAGGAAGACTCGTAGCACTTGATCCTCTTCATGAAGTCCTCGATGGCCTCCTCTGTGTTGCAGTGTATGTAATCTGGGCTGTCCAACTTAACTTGCTACAAAGAGAGAGAGAGAGAGAGAGAGAGAGAGAGAGAGAGAGAGAGAAGAGAGGAAGTGAGCTTTCTGACTCTGCATGTCTGAGTTTTTTTAGATCTGAACGTCACGCCATCATATAGAAGTGAGAATTATTATGACTAGATCACTTTCTATTATTCTTTAAATGAATACAGTTTTTTTACTACTGTATTTTAAGTGATTTGTATGGATAGAATAAGAAGAGAAAAAGGCTTACCACTATATTTTGTGCAATGACATCTGGGTCTTCACACACAGACTCCACAAAGAACACCTGCATTGACAAGATGTTATGATAAACATGGAGTCACGAAGTCAGGAGGGATCAGAATCCCACGTTTCCTTATTTCACATACCTTAAAGCCATTCTGCTCAGCAAACTTGACGATGGTCCCTCTTCGTTCTCTTGTTGTATTTGTGGCATCAAACACCTGGAACAACAGGTAAAACATTTATTTAGGCAGCTCTAATGTACAGTTTATGAACTGATATTATTATCATTTGCTAATGATAACCTAAGGACATCTTTAAGGACTCACCGCCACCTGTCCTCCTTCCACACTCAGGTACTGCCGGACATCGTTGAGTGCAGCTAACGCACACTGACTGTTGGAGGACATAAACAGCAAAGACTTCTTACTTTAATACCCAAATACATCCACTGCTGAATTTATTAGTTAAAATAACCTTTAAAAGGTAGGGTAGGTAAGAATGGAGAAACCAGCTCGAGTGCGCTAGAATTTGAAAGTACGCAGCCGAAAGAAATCTGCCCCTTCCTTCAGACTTCCTTACAGAGCCCCTCCTCCAACACACACGAACGCGCACATGACCAATGAGGGCACGAGATAAGTTTGTGCACAGATGGAAGGCTGACANTGTGTGATCTGCCACTTCCTTACAGAGCCCCTCCTCCAGCACACAATAACGCACACATGACCAATGAGGGCACGAGATAAGTTTGTGCACAGATGGAAGGCTGACAGGCAGGTAGGCTATCCAGTTATTTGAGCCGGGCCGGTTCAGATGATTGGTCGTGCTACGGCTTCCACAGATGACATTTTTTATGGATTTATTGTCAAACATTTAATATATATGATAACAAAAAGTGTTTTTGAAGTGAATTATCTACCCCACCTTTAACAAAACAAAGCCAAAGGCGTATTTAAATTATGGTATTCTATTATTAAACTAAACAAGCACGATAAAACTACAACACAGCAAGAGCAGATCATAACATTAATATACAAAATATCATGTGACAGACAATATTAAACAACCTTGAATTAAAAGTAGTTTACATTTCTGCTTTATTGAAAGGATTTTGTATGAAGATATCTAGGACCCAACCCCCATCAATTTAAAACAATGTGTGCACTCTAAAGGTCGAAGGTAAACTAGAAAGTAAAACATTTGGACAATATCAACTATGTTCCTTTGTGTTTTCGTTTTCACAAAGGAAGTTTAGGATCTTAACACTTTATTCTTATTAAACCTTTCACAGAATGACCTACAGAAATACTACTTGTTGTCTGATCTGTAGACACACCCCATGCTGTAGTGAAACAGCGGAGGTGGAGGTAGTTGACAGGCCTGGCGTAGACTTACCGTCTGATTTTCAACCCCTCCTCGTTATCTGGACGGAAGAACTCAAAGGACTTGTAGATCTTCAGACACTCCCTCCGGTACTGGCCAACGTTGAACTCTGTAACATATTACAAAATTACGTTTTTTTTTTTACCAGACGGGAGCATTGCTGCTTTCCAAATAAAGTAATATGTGAATATATCTGTTAGTGGGGCAGCTATTACCTTTAGTTGGCACACCTATCCAGTTCAAGTAGCGTGTGAGCTTCTTTGAGATGTAGGTCTTCCCTCGAGCTGGAAGTCCAACCGTCACGATGAGGGTCGGGCAGTTTGTCATGCACACTGTGTGAGGCAGAGAGAGAAACACAGAGCTTTAAGAGATTTAACTCATTTCTGTATAGGTATTGGCTTAGCATGGCTTGTCAACATTGTTTCATTCAGCAAGAGTTTAATTAGTTTTGAAGACCGCTCATAATTACAGCAGACACAATGTGTTGGCTCACATTGAGTGACAGTGACACACATTATTACAACAACTGAAACAGTGAATAAAACACATCTTTCTCTGCCATGAAACATCTTATAACCCCTTTTGAATTATGTCTCATCAAGACTTGAGAATAGCTCTAAGGAGACGTTATACTGAATAAAGGACGAGATTGTACAAGTAGAGCTCAGAAGGTTGAAACCCCTCACACACTTCTGTAAAAGCTGAGCAGAGACACACGCTGGTTCATTAGGACAGCGACGTGCTGTGGAACAATAAGGCTCAGGTTGTTAAGCATTTCTTACTGGGCACAAAAGTTTTGGGGAATTTAGAAGCTGAATCTTTAAACGTTGAGGATGTTTTTGGAAGTAAATCACATTCTGTTACCTAGATTTATTTGTCATTCTTACTAAAATATAATTATTTTTCTAGGTTTCCTTTATCATTATTTAGGGATGTCAAGCAATTAGAGCATTTGAGATTCTGCAGGCAAATATGTCTACTTTCCATCAACCATTAACATGTTTTTGGTAATACAAACAAAAGCCAAACCAAATGCTAATAAAAAAAACTAGTCACATCCATATACATGTCACAACCCTAAGCACTTCTGCAAATATCCCTGCGGGACACTTCGTGCCCTCACTGATCAAATGAGACAAAGGATTAAGGATTAATGTCTAGAGAGACTCACAATAATAAGAGATGAAGTTGAAGCACGGAGTGTTTAGAGCCAGATACAAGACTAGACTGCTTGTGATAGCAGAGCTTGACTCAGCAAAAAGCAGACCGACCTGCAGACTGAGATCTGAAGCCCAACACAGCTGCTCCCTCTCTCCTCCACTCTCAGGTCAACACATCAGACAGGAAGGCTGGTCTTGAGGGCAAATGCATGTATTTGGGTCAAATGACCGAAATCTAATTCACCGAGATTGCAATTCAAATGTACCTCTTCCATGCCCGTATTATAAGGGGGGGGGGGTAAGATTATGTAACACTTACCAAAAAAAAGGAAAAAGGGCAGAAATATTCAGTACTTATTTTACTGCGCATGGTTTTAAACAAACGTAAATATCACTTATCGGAGTAGCTTTAAAATCAAAGCCTGAGTGACCCAGGATACAATAATTAAAAATATATAGGCCTATATTAAGAACAAAAAAAACAAAATATATAAGGATGTGATCAGCAGGAGCCCAAATCAGCTCCCAGTCCCATCCCTGTGCGGCTCGTGCAAGTCCTCCGCATCTTACCGCCTCTCTGCGCGATATGCGCGCTCCTGCACGGCATCCAGATCTTCCTCAGCGGGTTCTGGGTCAGCTCCCGCGGGGAGTTCTCCAGCATGAACTCTTCGTTGTCTAACATCCTTTAGGTTGGTTCACTGATGCTGCCCTGCTAATGGTGAAGTGAGCGATGGGCTGTAGCCCGGCGGTCTGGTGCAGCAGGCTGCCGGGGGATGGATGTCATATCAGCTGAGAAACGGGAGTTGATCCACTACCGTAAACACTAGAGGCGGAGCGCAGCAAGAGTTGAGGAGCAAAGGAGGGACAGGATGTTCATGTTCACTCGTGTTATTTTAACTCCGAGCAACTCCCTCAACTAATTAAATAAATACCATGATGGACAAAGTATCCTAACTCAAGGTATAGGCTACTTACTATTGTTCCATATTAAAAAATAATGACATTGAAAGTACAAATAGGCTAATCATATAAAATGTCAAAAAGTCGCCAATGCACAACTAAAGGAAACCTTTCTGTCAATCACAGATAAGATTTGATCATGTAAAGCGGTTGTTCTTTTTGTTTTCTTTTCACATATTTCAGTCGTGTGACGCTTAGGACTTTACTAAACTTATTGAGATGTAAAACACAACCAAAGAAAAGCCTGAAAATCCTTCTCAGAAATAACTCGAGAGCACAAACACAGCCTACTTCATGTTTCAAGGAAAACGGACACAATATTACCGTAATGTCGCTCGGAGTGACAAAAAGGCAAACAGCGAAAAACAAGCGTTCAGCTGTTCACATGCTGCACACATGGGCAGTGAATGCAGCTGAGAATTTAGCCAATCAGAGAAGAGACGAGAGGTCCAGTAGCCAATAGGAGAGGAGGCTCTGGGACATGGAGGGCGTGATGGCTGGGAGCTCACATAAACATCTTCAGTGAAACCGCCTGCCCACGACCCCGCCACGGCCTCACAGATACCAGCACAAAGCCTTCCTGTGGCAAAAGTCATCAACAACCTCTACATAAGATGAGGAAAACATATTTAAAAAATGGATGATGAACCACTATTAGCTTCTTTTTTTTAAAACGACAATAACTGATAATTTAATGCAAATATTCTAATTATCATAACCTTTATTTGCATAATATAATTTTTTTAGAGAAAGCCAGCCACCAACAGTTGCTGTGCAGGTCCATTTCGGGTCGAAACTAATGATAGTTCTACTAGATCTGCAAAGATGAATTGATTAGTCATAAACTATTAAATGAATCGACAACTATTCTGAAAATCAATTAACCGTATTGATTCGCTTCAGTTCTTCAAAATGGAGGATATGCCGCTTTATCACATTTTAAATAAATATACATTCAAAATCATTCGGTCGAGGGAAGGTTGGACAAAAGGAGCCATTTCAAGATGTCATTTTGGCCTCTGATAAATCATAATGGTCATTCTACTATTTTATCCGGACATTTTCAAAAATAATGGCTCCATTAGTTATTACAAATAATCAGCAGATCATTAGATACATCCATAAACTGCAAAATAGGTTGCAGCCAATAACAACAACAACTTACCACAGACCAAGAGAGCACCGCCAAGTAGCTTGTTTTGTCTGACCAAACATTTAAAACCCAATACATTCAATCAGCAAAGATATAAAATAACAGAAAACCAGCATCTTGAAATTGAAAATGTATGAATCAGCAAATTATGATAAATGGCCCAAACTATTGTCAATACATTTCCTGCATATCAACTAATTGATTCATAGACAAATCATTTCAGCAGCAGCAAACCTATTATCTGTTCTCTAGTACATTTAAGTATTGCATACAAAACACCCTTTTTCATGATTTGTTTTTGTTTCTACACAGCAGTGTGTTGGTCAGAAGCCAAAATATGTGTGAATAGCATTTGTACGCAACCAAAACAACATGAAAATGGAGAGAAAATGTTGACTACAGCTACACAAGACAAAAAAGGTCCAGTGCAGCAGCTTTGCACAACACTGACCAGAAGCCACAACTGGTTCAAGTTTCACTTTCAACTGATGACTAAATCATGTCAATTTTATAACACTGAGTTGTTGGGATATTTAATTGTTTTGTTATTGATGAAGCCTTATGTAGAGTCAGATATGTAACACCAGGGGGAGCTGCCGACTTATTTCTAGGCCAATTTTTACTCAACTGATGTTGACATTAAAAAAAGGTTTTATCCTACTGGCCGCTGTGATATCATCAAACATCTACTGCGACAGTAAACACACACAGAGGTCAGACGAGATTCAGCATGTCAGCAGGACTAATCCCACCAACAACACACCTCACCACAGACACATGCACACGCACACAGCCACACACACCCACACCAACACAGGAACGCACACGCATTATACTGTATATCCAGTGTGAAGTCTCTATGTTTGACCTGCTTTAACATACAATCTAAAATAAAAATTATTTGGTTGCGAGTTAGAATTAAGAGTTGGTTCCCTTTGAGAAAATAAGATCTGTGGCAAGCAAAAGTTTATGATACTTTTGTTCAGCTAGATACACACAAAATAAAACCATATCAAGTATCTCTGCTTTCACTGTCTTAATGACATCGTAGCTTGATATTACCTAATGTACAGATTTCCAGACTAAAATAGTGTGTCATATTAGTGTCAAGTACCAACCTCCTATTTCTATGGACTGTTATCTATTTTCATGCACTCTTGTATGTGTTTTTCCATTTCTGTTTTAAGTATAATATGTTGTATTGCAATTATGGAGTATACTTTATATATATAATATATATATGATTGATATTTGCTTTAAGATGTAGCATAATGCGGTTATAACAGCTTCTGCTTTTAGGAAGGACACAGGGGCAAATAAGGCCTTCCTTCAGTAAGCATTTAAACACATTTTAAAATGTAGACTGGGTTGAGGGCTCTGTGCTGGCCTGTCAACTTTCTGGTTGAGGACCTATAGTTTTGGCGAACAAATATTGGAAGAAAACCTTTACTTTTTAAAGATGTCCCTGTTCACAAAAAATACAGAGCACTATTTCCTAAAATATTAACATAATGCATGCTGTACTATTTTTAAAATAAAAAGGTCTCTAGCTCAAACCATGAAAAGTATACTCACAATAAAAGTATGCAGAAAGGGGCATTAAAATATAGCTCAAGTCAAGGCCTTAACCCTGTAAGGCCCCCGGTTTTAATTTTAACAGCTGGTTTTATACAGTCCGACCAAAAAGACATGCATTTGACAAAGATATAAGTTAAAGAAAAATAGCAAGCACCTACAGCGGAGAAGAGGCAAACAGAGAATGGTTCATATTTATGATTGACCAATGTCTTAAAAAGGATTACTTGATTATCAAATATATTGTTAATAAGTTTGGTGTCAATCAACTATGATTAATAGGCTATTATTTTGTAGTGTAATACAGAACTGATCTATATGTTCGTTTTGTGTTACATGCCAGGGATGACAGAAGAGGAGGTTTCATCTGAGCCAGAAAGATCAATGTCTCCATTGGACTGAAACATCGCAACATTTGCAAGCATAAACACAAACAACCTGCACTTAAATGCTCCCACATGTCAACACATCAGCAAGATCATTGCCGTGAGCAGGCGTACATAGACTGAGTTGGCCACACACACACACACACACACACACACACACACACACACACACACACACACACACACACACACACACACACACACAAGAGATTCTGAGCGGGTGAACTTTCCCCCAGATAGAGCGCAGACACAGAGAGGGAGGGAGGGAGGGTGGGAGGCGCAGTGAGCAAGCGATAAAGGATGGGAGGGAGTGTTTTATTATGATTATTTAGAGAAGTCATCTGACGGAGATAAAAAGAAAGATGAACATTTTGAGTATGACAGAAATGGGAGATAGGAGAAGGTTAATGTGCTGCAGCTGGCATGAGGGTAAATATCCTGCTCTGCCACTATGGAGTGCACGTAGGAAAATAATCTGTGATGGTTTGCTGCACCCACTGAAGCATATTTCGCTCCGTCTGCAGTTTTAAACACAGTTAGGACAAAGCTAACTCTATAATTTCACAAACAGTGACTTGTTAACATCCCTGTTTACAGCAGAGGCAGCTTAACGTGCTGGTTGACTTTAGGCCCATACTGAACAGCTAAAATACAAAGCAGTGTTTGTACTTGACCTTAAAATAACTGGGCCAGGCTCTCCCTCGAATACACATGTAGTATCTTCTAGCATGTTTTTCCTGTCTTTCTGCTTAGCCCCACCTCTCTGTGTGGCAGACTGACAGCAGAGCATATTCTGCACACCAACACTGAGCTCTGTTCATCCCTCGTACATCTGCCACAACATTTTAAACCTCTGTGCTCATATGAGTGCAAATGTCCGTTTATCTGTCCCTGGAGTAACAAAATCTATCACAGACTTGTTGGATAGACTTTGTCCTCTCTGCATGGCGTTTGTCAATATGACAGTACAGTAACACAATGTTAAACAGGCCCTCCAGGCATCATCAGACCTAAATAACATATATAGGCCATAGTATCTGCACTGGTTCAGTTGTAATTCATATGCAAATGTAATCCTGTGTAGTGTGTGAAGTATTAATCGAGAATATTAATAGAATAGTAGGTTGGGTTTGACACTATGCAAAAGTAAACAGAAAGAAGTTCAGGCTTAAATGTCAACAGTAACATGCAAATATATTTGACACAAGCCAATAAAAGTTCCACTGCTACATAGTTTGTATCAATTGGGTTTCTTACACTTGATCAAACAATACAAATGGGTAAGTCACATTTTTAAGCTACAAGTAACCCTATAACAACACAAAAAAAAACGATTAAAAGCAAGCCTACAATATCCTTTGAAAACAAAAACTCCTAAAAGTGCGTTGAGGTTAAGATCTGCAGTAAAACGAGCCTGGAGGTAAGGGTGTTCAAAGAAGTCCATCTGACCTACTCTCACCTCCTTCCACATAGAATGTCCTCACATCAGCTTAATAGTAGCAAAAACAACTTGATATTTCTCGAACCTTCTGCAGTTGCAACTTCATCTCTCAGATCTGCCATCTCGTGGTCCTTGAGCCGAAAACAAATAGTCGTGTTTACATCCTCTCATGAACTGTTCTGTTAGCCCACCAGATAGCTTGCAGGCTAGCTAACCAGCAGCTGCAGACAGGCTTAGCAGCAGATAGGAAGATGCTTTAGCAACTTAGGCATCCCTGTATTTGCATACTATGTATTTACTACATGAAAGCAGTCTGTAACCATGTTTCCTGCAGCAGCCTGATCCGTGTTTCCTCGGTATTCAGCCCTGTCAGCTCTGGAGCATGCCTACGTGACAGAGACTTGTTTACTTCCTCAGCCTGCTAGCCCAGCTGCTCTGTAGCACTCACTGCACACTATGTCGACTTAAGAGAGTTTACAGAACATAAATAAGAAACAGAAAAGTAAGATCTCAGTGGGAGTTTGCACCCTACCTGCCCTGTCCCGGGTGTTTCTGGAGCGACAGGAGCCCCTCATGGTCCCGGTTTTTAAAGCCTCCTCTCTCCAGCGTGGTGAGCAGAGTGAGTCCTGCAGCAGCGCAGCAATGAATGGAGAGAGATAGGCGCGTGCTCATATCGCCTTTATACGCACGAATGCACGTGCACGTGCACAGCCACTTGTTATTGTTTTGCTTTGCTCATGTGCCCCCATCTACCCTTGTTAATTATGTTTAAGCCCTTTTTTTTATGTCAGAATAATAATCGGTATTATATGCACCAGCCAGTGCATGAAGCAAATATATTTTATTTTTATTGTAAATGTTTTATAGCATTTGTATTGATTAAATACATTATAAAACAAGAGGCATTTACACACAATCTTCAGGCCATGTCTTTAACTGGAATAACGTCAAAATGTATAGATTTATTTCAGTTTAAGGGTGCAGATTATTAAATCACAAAATAGTATTATTTTTTAAATGTTCTGGTATTTCCTGGTTCCACAGCCTGTAAGGTAAGAACTGACACAATTCTGGAGTGAAACAGGATTTGAGCTCTTTCAGTGTCAGGTTAAATATGATATGATTTTGGATTGCTTTATTAGTTTATTAGTCTTTAGATACTTTTGACCAATTCCACATTTTATTCCTATTGGCTTTGTTTTAGGTTTGTTCTTTATCAGTGATTTTGTGATTTTACCTTTTTCTTGTGTGAATTTCTTCTTCTCTATTCAACTCAAATAAAGGAAATGGATGAAATTGAAATTACGTGAATGGAATAATTAAAGTTTTGCAGAAACAAACTTACACAATAATAAAAGCATGCAACCAGGCATAGTTTTAGTACTAGTTGGATTATGAATAAAAGCTTCCTGGAGGCGACAGTGTCTGATTAAAATGCAGTGACATGGGGGTGCAGCAGTAACTTGTGTTAACAGCTTGATTCAGCTATGGCCTTGTGAGAGAATAAGAGATAAGAGTCAGCATCTCACAATTATCACATACAATTTAAATGAGTGTATCACAGCACAATTCAAACAGGAGTTTCTTTAAAAGGTCTTGTCTTCGTTAGTGTCTGGCTCCACATCTGCACCTGTCTTTTGCATCTGCTTTTGTCTGAAGACTTCCCTCATGGCATTCAGAATAAGGTCCCCTTTGTCTGTAGCTGTTGATGAGCCCACCTGATACCGCAAACAAAAGAGAAGATCACTCACCAAACATTTTACATTTTCAAATGTACACAACTGGAACATCAGCTTACAGGTTTGAAACTTGCGCTCTTTCTGATTCTCTCTGAGAGAACTGGAGCGGGAGTAGATGGAGGAGGAGGGATCTGCAGGGGAATTGTACTCTGATGTAGTGAGTCTGTCCACAGAGGTGCCGACTGGGGGGTGCTGCTGCCTTTGGAGGGAACCGGTGGTAAAGGCCCTTTCTTCAGAGAGAGGGAGATGGAGGCCCCTGCAGCTCTTGGCAAAGTGTGAGATACTGGGCCTGTCAAATATGCAGAAGAATTTTCTTAACCCTCCTATTGTCTTTGTTTCCCCCCCTTACTTTGGCGATCAAGGTCGAATTTGACCGGTCCTGCTTTAACTGCTATTACATTAACATAAAAACCATTAATCATCACCAAATTTATTTAACACCCTTTCAAACTGTATATATTGTATCAGACTACTGGTATACATGACAAACTGCAGTAAATATACAAAGAACAGACACTGAACATGTATTGCGTGTGCCAGGTGAGATTCACATGGGGGGATTGGGCACATAGGGACACACACACATCTATAGTGTGTGTGTGTGTGTGTGTGTGTGTGTGTGTGTGTGTGTGTGTGTGTGTGTGTGTGTGTGTGTGTGTGTGTGTGTGTGTGTGTGTGTGTGTGTGTGTGTGTGTGTGTGTGTGTGTGTGTGTGTGTGTGCGTGTGTGTGTGTGTGTGTGTGTGTGTGTGTGTGTGTGTGTGTGTGTGTGTGTGTGTGTGTGTGTGTGTGTGTGTGTGTGTGTGTGTGTGTGTGTGTGTGTGTGTGTGTGTGTGTGTGTGTGTGTATGTGTGTGTGTGTTATCTGATCCGGGTGGTTACTAATTCCTTTTCTTTATGGCGGTCATTTTTGACCGGAAACACCATGGGTGTTACAAAGTTGATTAAATCATCCAAAATTCAATGAAACTGGTGATCAGCAATTTATATGTTAAAATGTCTACTGTGAAGGATATCATAAAGCCTTAATGCAATCGAATGTAAAACAAAAAAGTTATGATTGATGAAAGTAGTAAATCGGTCAGATTTGACCCGAAGACAACAGGAGGGTTAAAAGATCTTAGATTACTTAAATGTTTAATTTTGTTGCATAAAAAACACAAAAGAAGCAAACACTACGAAACATGTTTTCCAGATAAAGTACCTCTGTTCCTCAGCTCTCTCTGCACAGCCTTTAGTCCTCCAAATTGCTTGATGATACAGTCGACAGCTTCGGCGACGTCTTTTTCTTTCAGATCTTCCTCAGTCAGGCTGGCTTGCATCAACAGCCTCCTCATAGCCGGGTCCAGATCCTTACATTTCTAAAGGAGGGAAACAGGGGATGGACTGAATTAGTGCGCTGTTTCCAGAATGTCTAATCACAGTTTGAGTCTCACCATGTGATTTATTACCGTGGACGTTTCCTCCATCTGAAAAAGTGGCTCCTTGTCTAAAAGGTCCAGTGGCTTAATTGTACTGAAAGACAAAGTAAACCATCCCTTTAATCCACCACTCTCTTCACCTCTGTACGTCTATGCATTTTAACATTTTTGTCACCCAGAACTATGCGGATCACTTGTGGATTTGTTTTTGTTTTCAATATTTGTTTTTTCACCCATCATGGTCATCTTTTCTGAAAAACAGAAGGCGTGAAATTAGAGGAAATGAAAAGTGACAGAGCTGTGTTCACCTTCACATTTGAAGTGTGTCTAGCATGTTACTGCTGTTATTCTCACCTTGGTCTCTTTGGACAGCCTCGACGGACAGAAGGAATTCTTCTGCCTCTGGCTCATTTGCAAAGTTGAGGCCTACCTGGTTGCCCTGTTCAGACATAGTAAATCCATGAAAAAACACTCAAAAATGGATCACCTGATGGATGATACTTAAATAATAGATAGATCGGGATATCATTAGTGTTGAATTATTTGAAAGAATCATTTCCATGTTGCAGGTGGAGCCAATTTCCAAAATGTACTTTATTTGTTATTGCAGGGCAGCTTATTCCGTTATAACACATTTAGCAATATTGATTTATACTTTATATTAATAAACTTAATCTGCAAAAAACTACAACTTTAAAATACATGAATAGGGGTGAAAAGTAAAATATTGACTTAAAAAATGCTGTGGAGTAAAAGTATATATATAAGTAGAATACAAGATATATTCTTAAGTTAAGGGAACCTCACAAATCTATTTACTGAAAGCATTGAATTAATGTACTTATAGTAACATTTCAGCACTGAATCTAATGAGCGTGTTGCATTCACTGATGCTTGCTTACATCTGCAGGGAATGTGTGGAAGAACTTGCAAGGTGCGGTGTATTTGAAAGGGATGTACAGCTCCTGCTCCCACAGTAACATCGCACGCTTTGTTCAGGAAAAGACACAGGAATGGTCAAAAGAAAGGAAAAGTGAAAGGGGTTATAAGCAGATGTTGTAGCTACTGTAGAATTGACATTAGGAAAGGCACAGGGACACACAACAAGATGTTAAATGTAATTGCAAATCAAAGGTGTACATGGAGTAACTCTAATCAGTTCTGCAGTCCCTCTTACCTTGACACAGTACAGGCGCAGGAAGTAGGTGTGGATGGAAGTGTCCTCGATGAGACACACAGCACCACAACCCAAACAACTCCAGCCGGGACTCTCCCCCCCGGTCCCTTCAGACACCAGAACCTGAGCTACTGTGGACTGGATCAGCTGCAACACACCAGTACAAATCAAAACTCTAAAATGCAATGATAATCTTTAACAATAACCAAAGCAGGCTAAAAGGATTACATGTGCTGAGCTGTTTAAAAGCCTCTTCTCTGCTGGTGAAGGTACGGAAGACTTTTACATTACATTACATGTCACTTGTTAGACGCTTTTATCCAAAGCGACTTACATACTTAATACTGTGGACAATCCCCACAGGGGGATAATTTGGGGTGAAGTGTCTCAGGGACACAACAACATGCTGACTGCAGTGGGACTCGAACTTGCTACCCCCTGATTCGTAGTCCAGCATTCTACCCACTGAGTCACAGCCCCCCACTTTTAAGTCCCACTTTTAATTCCCCCCAAGCTTTCCTGATTGGGAATACGGTTTAGTCTGTGTTTGGGCATCTTCCTTACCACAAGAAACATATGTTTTTTTGGTATTTTGTATTATCCACAAGCCCTCTCCTTTTCTAAATGTTTAACAATCCAACCACCAACCTGCCTTCACTCTCATTTAGCTTTTATAATGTATGATATAACAAACAACTCTTGTCTTTTGATGCATTCTGCTTTAGTTTCAGAGTGGAGAGGCAACTTCTCAGAGGGACCATGACCTCTTTCAAGAGGGCATGATGCTGGGAAATTATCCATTTCACTTTTTATTATAGAACAGCCCGACATAAACATTGTTACCTTATTTAGTTCCCATGTGTGTGATGATTTATTATTACCAATAGAGAATGAAGGTGCAGGATTACAGTTGATCCTTTTTTTCCTATTTATGATACACTTTGACATCTAATGTTTTAATGTTATACTGATGACACACTGAAATCTGTCTGTAAAAACAACTGCTATCTCTTTTTTTATTTATTATGACACCTTTATTAAATATGCAGCTACCCTTTAGTTTCTTCAACATTTCGGTAATTAGTCATTAAACCTGCATCTTATTGATTGAAATCCTGCAGTTGGCTACATTTGTAGGAGCATAAGCATATTGTTTTTTATTTATTTATCACCCGCCTCTAACTTCTTTGCTCTTTAAAGTGCTCTAATCTACATGTTTACATGTAGCACCTGCTCTGCGACCATATTCAGGTTGTATCATACAACACAAAGCAAACAAAACAGCCCTCACAGAAAGCCCATTCATCCACCAGACCTGCTCCGATCAATGTTACTGATAACATGAAAACAACACCAGGCTGCACTCATTCTTAATATGTTCATTTATGACAATCGCAGTGTTTACCAGACTCAGACGCCCATTTAATTTAGCTGATTCCTAATGTTTAATTTAAACATTCAAAGAACACATAATTATTCTGAGGAAAATTCTGTTAAACTGATCATTTAAATTGACAGTAGTAAACCATACTGACCTTACACTGAGGATGGAGCAGAGTGAAGAGGACCCCTTTCTCACGGAGAGTCAGGAGATCACTCATTACCTGACATCCAGGAATCACACCTGACGCCATCACAAGACCCTTGTTCACTCCGTGTGCTCGCCACCACCACCTCGTCCTTTCATCCAATTCTGATCCCTATGCATTCACTCCTGACTATAGCGGGTTGGAATGGCAGTATTTCCATTGCAGCTGGTAATCATGCAAATGAATTTGACTTGGTGTTTACTTTGCACTGCAGCTTTCCTTTTCTAACTGAGCAACTGTACAGTCAATGCAGGAAGACATTTGTTAGTAAAATGTATGTATGATCTCTTTTTTGTGATCCATTTATGAAAACATTAAAGAGGGTAACACTTAATCAAACGTGTAACACCTTTTTACTCATCAAACACTTAAACATAAACGGACCTAATCTACAAGCAATAGTACAAAATAACTAAGTTGATTCACTCAAGTTATTCTTTTAGTTTTTGAGGTGAACTTTACCTGATAATGTGCTTATTATGATACCGTACAGCATACTTACATTTACTATATTTCAGAGGGAAATATTAAGTTTATACCAGCTAAATAGTATATTATAGATGTTACTACATACAGACATCCATCTGCTGCCTTATAACATCTTATTGTTTGATACATTAATAACAATTAGTTAATATTAGGTTCTGCTACACTACTAAAAACTGCACGATTGTTACTTAATGGAGGGATTTGACATTGGAGTACTTCTTGTACCACTGGCTACACCCCATATTGTGCACATGAAAAATGAACAGTAGGTGTTGGGTTTGTACCGCTAAAGGTTAACTGCTCTTATCATTCCATTTTTAAAAACATTGAAATGTTTAAAGACCAGTCTCTCCATCCAACAAAATAAAGCACAGCAATTATTTCTCAAAATATCTAATGCAGTTGAACAATAATACAAAATATAATTTGTTACCATTTGTTATCCAATATATCCTTTAAAGCTTGAACTGTAGGATTCTGCAGTACATCCTCTGGAAGCTGTTTCATGCTTTTCAGCACAACTTATCACATTTTGCTGTGAATGATTTCCTTTTAAAATCAGGTTCATCTGTAAAATCATATGTATTCCTCATATATGACATCTTTCAGACCTGTGATCAGTTTGGTAGCCCTTCCTTAAACCTTTTACTCAAAGAGTTGCTGTTATCGAGGCAGTTTTCATGGCTTTGTAGAGGCTCCCAGAGGAGAAAGTTTAAAGTACGTGGAAATGTCTGGTAGGGTTGATCTCACACATGAGCTTCGCCTCTCAAAGTTGAAATGTCCTTTGAACATGCATTACAATACCCACATCACTAACAATCATAAAAGTTGCCTCAAGGTCTTATAAATCGGATGTAATCTTGCCTAATAAATATACGTTATTACTTCCACATATAGTCTTATTTTGTTTGCAGCAAAAACAAGCTGCCACAACATCTTTATACTCAATTTACTCTCTGATTTTCACCATAAAGCTAAAACAGGTTTCTAAAGAGGTTTTGTAATTCTCTCAGTGTCAATCAAATTATATTAAATAAGGTCATTTGTATGCAAGTGACAATACAACACAGCTGTAAAACATAAAAAAACAGGTTTATTTCATGTCTTATATTGGCAACAATGAAAAACACTGACATTAATTGACTATTGAGTGCAGTGATTAAAAAAAAAGAAAAAGTAAGTAGTGAAATGTGAATTGGAAAGCTCTGGCGTTGGTGGTTTTGAACTACTTTTATCCAATGATCGTTTACTAATGCTATTCAGAAAAAGTAACTTCTCTGTGGCTGTTAGACACCACTCCTCCCCCTCCTCCATCACCCTCTCCTCCTTTCTCCGCTCCTCCTGGCACCGGCCTCTGGCGTCTCTTGTTAAGCAGAGGGTTGTTGGATGTGTCCAGGTCTTTGATCTTCACCTGGTCGTAGTCCACCCGCATGGTGGCCAGGGCGCTGGTCATCTCCTCCTGTTGGGAGACATACTGCTGTGTAAATTGGGTGCTTTACTGCCACCTTGTGTTCATATTCTGAAATTAAACAAAGTTGATCCCACCTTCACATCGTCCCACAGCTCCTTGTCCTCGGTCAAAACACGAGAGGTATGCAGGGGCGTCGGAGGGACCACCATCGACTGCTGCAGTGTGAAAACATACAAAGTTCTTATCAATAAAAGGGGCATAAATACAGGCAGTGTCCACAAAGTAGTCATATCAGTAAAAGTAGTGATACCGTACTGTAGAAATACTGCTGTTATAATAATACTGGACAACACTCCATTAAATAATAACATATTATCGTTTATTGTATTATAATTATTGATGTATTCATGTGTTCATCATTAATGTTGCATCTGGTTTTAGGAGGAGATCATTTTAATTATTATTATTTACTGCCAGGTAGAATTTAACAAAGTATCAATAAAGTTGTATTTTAACCTATAATAATACATCATGAACTATTTTTTAATTAGTTTGTGGTTATCAGTATGAATGAAAGTAACTGAAGTTAACAGGAGGAGCAATCAAAAAAAGTAGCAGAGAAATGTAAACAATAATAAAGGTGAAAGTATCTTATATACAGTAAATGTTACTGCATACAGGTCAATTTAAAGACAACTTGATAACTTACACTAATCCAGGGATGGTTCATAAACTGTCCGATGGTCATCCTCTCATTGGGGTCGGTCTTCAGTAACTGGACGATGAGCTGTTTGGCTACAAAACAGTTCAACGATATCAAACATTTAACCCAATACATCTTGATAGCCATATGAACCTCCAATAAGGCTGTCTCTTTTGAGTTAACTGGAGATGCTGTCAATAATTCTAAAACATATTTAAAGCCCTGTTACAATTTTGAAATATTTTCCTTGTAATTTAGAATTTTGTGTCCGCAGCCTGACCTTCTTCAGAAACGTCGGCCCACTCGGGGTTGGGGAACTCATACTGTCCCAGCCGGATCCTCTGCTTCATGCCTGGAGAGATGGCCTGACCTGTGTTTGAGTAGAACGGAGGAAACCCACACAGACTAGAAACAGACGAAGAAGAACATATTTTACTTTGCTTCATTGGTTAACCAAACAAAGAGTTAGACATTTACATATAGTGCTATAGAGTTATAAATGTTTCATTAAGTAGAAACGGCTGCAGACGATACTCACAGAATGTACATGATTACGCCCAGAGACCACATGTCACATGATTTGTCATATTTCTCTGGCCCAAGCACTTCAGGGGCTGAACGGACAAATACATACAGAAAAACAACGCAATGATGTCGAGAACGAGAGACACACAAAAGCAGATCATTCTACACCCAAAAGGACAGTACATGACAGTACATGACGATGACCATATCCAAAAACTATGACTGGTATAGCACAATTGTGGAAGGCAACTAAGCAAAGTTTGTGAATTATTTAACTAAAGTAAAATGTTTAGGTCCATTAACTGCTACTTTATATTTCTACTCCACTACAATTCAGAGGCACATTTTATTATTTGTACTTAACTATTTTTATTAGATAACTTTAGTCATTACAAAAATTGAAAATATTATAATATTATATGATACAAACAAATAATTTATTATGTATTAATAAAGGTTAAGATAAACTTTATTGATCCCTTCGTGAAATACACAAGCTGTGTATGGAAGAAAGAAACTCTTCCTGTAGCAGCTGCAGCATTTAGCAATAAACACATTATCGCATGAATATTTATAATCCAATAAAATAAATATATATAATTCTGAAAAGGGCCATGGTGTATATTGAGAACTTTAACATTTTGTGCTTATATTTTGATACTTGAGCACTTTCACTTGTCACAGAGTATTTTTACACTCTGCTAATACTACTTTTACTAAACAAATCTAAAATATCTGAGTAATTGATCCACCTCTGTTTATAATACCGGCACAAGTCCTGTATACCTGCAGATTTGATCAAGCTCCGGATAGCAACCACTCACCAACATAGTAGGGAGTGTAGCAGGGGGTTTGGAGGGAGTTGTGCAGGGTGGTTTCCTTAGCAAAGCCAAAGTCTGTCAGTGTCAGTGTGGCGTTACTATCCTTGGTGGTATACAGCAGGTTTTCAGGCTGCATGAGATAAAGTTAATGATTAGAGACTCAAAATAAAGCATTAAACAAAAAATGATTTTAGACTTCAGCAGCACCTTTACATCCCTATGAGCGATGTCCACGTGGTGAAGGAACTCGATGGCCATGCCAATGTCGTGCATGATCTCTGACGCCTCTGATGGACAGACAGGAAATGGATGTAACATGTACCGGACACAGAATAGAGACATTTAAACTGCTCACTGTGACCCACCTCTCTCTGTGAAGGCCTGGTCCCCCCGGGCCTGGATGCGGCTGAACAGCTCCCCTCCCTCCATACTGCGACAAGATTAACAAAGAGATCAGAAATGGGGCAGAGAGGAAACTCTGGGCAATCACTGTTCTCCACTGCGGTCGTGGTTCGACAACAAAGCCAGTCATTGTGAGTCATAATGTACCGCTCAGATGAGTCCAGTCTATTGAGCCAAGACAGCCACAGATGACTCGAGCAGTGAGGACGTATTCAAGGGGAAATAACAAACTACTGAATTCATTTCATAATCAATGATGATCATGTTTCAACTCTTAGCATTAAAGTTCACCTATTGTGCAAAATCCACTTTTTCCTGTCTTTTATACATAAACATGTCTGAAAATGAGAGATATGTTTTGTATATATCAGAGACCTATAATATATTGATGAAAAACAGTATAATAGGGGACCTTTAAAATGTGTTTTGTGAGTCTATTTCAGTCTGAGTTAAATTAAAACAAGAGATAAAGCGACAATGAACAAGTAATGAATATAGGCAAAATGGGCTGTGTGTAATTCATTTAAGAATGTAATTTAATTAAAGGTGGGGTAGCTAAGTTTGAGAAACCGGCTCGAGATACACTTTTTGTTATATTCCATTGAATGCTCTTAACATCCCGATAGCAATGAATATCTTAAATGCTTTGACAAAAATCCATAAAAAAATGTCATCTGTGGAAGCCGTAGTACTGTAAAAAGCACGACCAATCATTTTAGCCGGCTCGGCTAAAATAACTGGATGGCCTACCTGCCTGTCAGCCTTCCATCTGTGCACAAACTTATCTCGTGCCCTCATTGGTCATGTGCGCGTTCGTGTGTGTTGGAGGAGGGGCTCTGTAAGGAAGTGGTAGATTTGTTCCGGTTGTGTATTTTCAAATTCTAGCGCACTCGAGCTGGTTTCTCCAAAATTACCTACCCCACCTTTAAGTTTGGACCCAAATGTATTATCTAAAAGCCCAAGCTGCGATGTGGAAGAAGCCATGAGGAGCAAAGAAATATCAGGAGGTTGTTTTATCCATGATGCAAACAAAAACAGAAATGGTTTGGCAGAGTGCAGCAGAGTCACAGAGAAAGTGGAAAAATAAATTCCAATCCCAAGTGGTCACTCAAGATGTCTCCCATTTAAATTCTTATACCAGGTGTGAGCTGATCGGGCTCAGCTGGATGTAGATACCTTCCAGACATGTGTAGAGACAAGATGTTCTGAACATTACAACAGTTGTTCATACGTTACATATAAACAGCTTTAGGAGGTATGACTTCACAGTGTGTCTCTCAACTGTTAAACTTTTGTCAATGACCAAATTCAACTCAAAGCTTTTTACACAAACATTTCAGGAAAAAGCACATGAGAAATCTATTTTTGCCATTATTTTTAGGGCTGCAGCTTACGATTATTTTCATTGTTGAAAGATTCTGCTGATATCATTTTGTTGTTTGGTCTATAAAAACGCCAAGTTGACTCCAAGTCCTAAAATGCCTTGTTCAGTCCACAGCTAGCATATTTTCCTAACACTCATTAAAGAGTAAATAAACTGTAAAAATGTTCACATTTAATATGTTTCAAATAAAGATGTTAAAATAATTTCTTAGAAATTCCTAAAAATTCTCAAAATATTGGCAATAAATATAATAGTTCACTGCTTATTGATACATTGTTGCAGCTCTAATTTGCTTGAACGTAAGCAGACAATAAATGACGTATGGCTGGTAATGCTCACCACTCCATGATGATGAGGAGACATTTCTTCCCCTGGTGCATGTTCTCATACAGGCTGAGTATCCGGACGATGTGAGGACCTCCAGAAACTCGACAGTGCAGCTCAACCTCCCGTCTGGCTTTAAGAGTGTCGTACAGGATCTGCTCAATAACACATATTAATGAAATATCTCTGTTTGAGATATGTTGAACGGTATCCAGTCTCCAAGGTATATCAGATGGATATGTTTTTAAATAATGAGTTGGACAGGACTAGTCAAAAAAATCAATAAACCCACACAGACAACACAGCCCTCCATTGGGAAGACACTCACCATTTACAGCACTATTAGTGGTTGCTATTAAAGCCATTAATCTACATTTCTAGAGAGAACATTAAGAGTGAATACAGTCAGACTTCATTTAGCAATGTGCTCTGTTTTTAAAGACACAGTGCTGCAGCTCTGGGTTCACAGCCAGGGGAGGAGGATATCCTTTTTGCCTCGACATGCAGACCCCAGCCCAAATCATTGTGGACAATACGGTGCATGTTGAGAACTGAAGGAGGAAAAGGGCACTGCTTGTTTAGGTTGGACTTTCCTCCAAATCCTCTATGCAGAAATCACAGTATTCCACAGAACACTAAACTACTTCCACAGATTCTCATTCCATGGTACGGTACCTTTTAGGATGTGGCTAAGCACACATTATATTCCAAATAAATCCTGCAGAGGCACTCATGGGGCTGCTCTTCCTGTTTGTGTTTTCTTAGACTTTGCTTCAACCCTACACTCAGCTGTTTATTGAATTACCAGCAGTGCGAGTTACTCACAACTCATATTTCCCAAGTAAGCTTTAAAAAATACTTGTAAACATTGTATAAGCTGTATAATTAATGTTGTATAACAGAGATACAAAATACAAGTGTTAAATGTCAAATGATTGTGTGAGGTATTAACAGGGCAGACCATTGTCCACACAGAAATGGGTGAGTGGAAATTGTTTCAAAGTAACCCAGACAACACATCATTGTCAGACAGACACTGTCTGGTTGGCTGAGTTACTGAATTTGTTTTTGAATATTGCTTCACCCCTCTGTTGTGGAAATCATGATTTATCCGTGTAAAATCTCATAAGGATAATACAAATTCAAAATCAAACTACGTCAATCCAAAATTCTTGACACATTTCCAGATTAGGAGAAACCATTAAATGGAGAAGATCACAGAGAGGAAATGAATAATTGATGGCATTCTCTCTTGCTTTCCAGGCAGCAGCCTCCAGAGGACAGGACAGTGTAGATCACACAGACTGAAGGAGCAGACAAACACACACCTTCAGGGCACATTTCTCTCCCGTTTTCTTGCAATAACACTCCAGCACTTTCCCATTGATTCCCAGACCAAGAACCTGGGATGTGATTTTATAGTCATCAGTCACTGCATGTCTCTTGAACTCCACTTTGGAGTATGCAGGCGGCTGCTGGTCAGTCGGGGGGTCGCTGTTGGAGTCTCCGTGGAGCGCTGGCCCGGGCTGCGCACTCATCTGATTTACCGACTGCTCCTCCTGGTTATGATGCATTTTGAATTCTTCTGTAAAAAGCGAACAGTGAATCCGAGTAAATGTCATCACCATGTGACGCAGAAAATATCCGGTGTCATCCTAGTTTATCCGCGTACGTCCAGAGGACTTCTGTGATACTCGACTGAACATCTCGAACACTGTGCGAACAAAATGAAGTGAGCAGTCTATAGGAAACTCATTGGAGCACAAAAAAGGGCGGATGTCAGAAACATGCAAGTAGGCTATAGAGAACTTAAAGAATATGTAAACGGATCTGGATACATTAGAGATAAAACAACGAGAGGAAATAAAAAGCTGTCTGGTCCCCCTGTCTGTTCCTCATCACGGCTCTCTGCCTTTTCCTGCAGGGATCACCAAGCTCTCAAATTCCCTTACGTCAGCGCGGAGCTCCTCAAATTCATTTTCTTAAAGGAACAACCACGCGTAAAAAACAAAACCACAGACGCACGTACCAGTTGAGGAAACAGAAGACCAGAAATGAATGTAATCTACTTTATACTTGCACTATTTTTTGGACTACAGGTGGAGCCTGTGACCTAAGATTTTCATCATCATAAGTAACTACACTGTAGCTATGTACTAGGACTAATACAAGCCTTGAACCTTGATATTAAGTTTGTTCCCTTTATACCATTTTGTGGAATCTTCCTTTCACTTCCCTGAATACTGAGCCATACAGACAAGAAAGGAGGAAGGACACTGTGACTTCTGTATAATGCCAATAAAGTTATTAACTGAGCAGTCAAGATGGCGTTAAGAGGAAGAGAGTGAGATAAACAGTATGACTTTTGTCTGTCTGATATGGTTGAATTTGGGAAGAACCAGTCTCATTTGTATATTGTATGTCTTGAAACATGTGCACGTTTTGATTTATGTTTCTCTTCTCACACTTTTGACCCACATGATGACATCACAGACAATTTTATGGTACATTTCTTTTGCTTAATTTCAAGGTTATTTTTTTAATACCAGAAACTTGAATTATAACATTAAACCAAAAACAACCCGTTACTCTAGTGCTGTGACAATCACTCGGTTTTGGGATCCAGGATGGTTTATTTTACCTTTTTCTACAATATAAAAATAAACAAAAGCAACATTATTCTGCCTTTAACCTGTTATTGACATTTTGACTGATATTTGAGGACATGTTGTGATAAACAAATGAGTCTTTTTTTATTTAAACATACTTGTAGTTTAATTTTCAGCACAAAAAAAGGAATACATCCTTGCAGATTCAATTATTAAAAGAGCCGAGCACAACATTGTAGCATTCAGTGTACTCATGGCAAATAATTTATTTAACAACATTGCACCTGAATCATTAACTACTTCACTTTATGTGTATAATCAAACCTTTAAAATGTCTGACCAAGACACGTCTGAATGGATTATACTGTAGGTACTATTGATCTGTGTGGCTGAACGTAGCTGGCTGTTGAGCTGTGCTAAGACGTTGGCTAGCCCTGCAGGGCCCGGTCCAGCACTTGCTCATCCTGCACAGGGAAAGGCATGGTGACACGCAGCTGCTCGTTCTCCTGCATGGTGGCCTGGATGGTATCGTAAGCGTTTGTGTTTCCAGACCAGCAGCGACGGGCCACCTGCAGCACGCAGAAACAGAGCATGTTATTAACAGTAGGTGAAGCTGGACAGTAATCATGCTACTCTCCTCTCTGCGCTCTCACCCCATTGGAGACGTCCCAGTTGAGCATCAGTCTGGCCCGCTTTGCAGCCTCCTCAGAGCCGTCCAACAGCAAACCAAAGCCTCCATTCATCACCTCGCCCCTGTAGGTGATGAACGAGAGATAGTGTTAAAAACACACTGAATTGGTGACAGACAAGGATTGATTAACCTTTCACAAAGATGTATTCCTTTAATAGTAGCACTGACTGGATCAACACTTACTTGCTGTTTTACTAAATGTTTACACCTATTTATACACAAATGTATTAATTATGCATATACATGCACAACATCTTTGTCTAAATTCAGTTCAATCATTTACAACAATTTACTTATTATATTTTATTTTTTATTTTAGCCCCATATTTTAACTTTCACTACTTTATGTCCACATTTTCCATTTGCTTTGACTTGTTGGATTTATTTGACTTTTTCTTTCAAACATATTGCATTGTTTGAGGGAGCATGTGATCAAGGAATTTCATTTTTAAAAACGTAGTTGTGTTATAGTTGTGTGTATGGTAATAAAGAACTCTTGAAACTTGAATGAGCAGCCACCCTTACCAGCCAACACCACCGCCGTTGTGCAGAGATACCCATGTGGCGCCCCTGAATGCATCACCAACAAAGTTCTGGACCGCCATGTCTGTAAGAGCAAGGCATATTTATTTTCAATAGGACAATTCCAAGCTCTTTACATAAAGCATCTAAAAGATTGACACATTAAAAAAAGGTATATTAATACAATTACATTAAAAAGCCATAAGAATATACCATTAAAACAAGCTAAAATATAGTAGAACAACTAATAAATAACAGTTATAAATTAATATTATGATTTGATAAAAGGCAGTAGCAAACAGAAAGGTTTTTTGGTTGATTTAAAATAACTGAGGGTTGCGGTGAACCTGCAGTTTTTTAAGATTTGTTTAAGATATATGGTGCATAAAAACAAAACATTTTCCTGCGTTGTCACTGGTTTATATGAAGAATTGAGGGAGGAAAACAGATTTGTTGTGTTGTATTTTTAGCTTAGTAATGACAAGTAACAGATTCTGTTTGTCCCTCATGTTTGTGTACCTCTTAAGCCTATAGTCTCCTGAATAGCTGTAGTGAACGAAACACATACCTGCACAGAAGGCAGATCCATCATACACATTAGAGGTTTCTCTGAAGGGGCTGTCTGTTCCACTAACGTCATGATGGTCTCTGCTAATAACCACAGGAGCCTGAACAACAGAAATAACACAAGAAACTTGAGACTTCAATGCAAACTCAATATCACGCAGACCGCTGTCAACATGAAATAATCTTCTCAGCAGACGATGTATCCTCTTACTAAAACTCTTCCGTCGGCAATAGCCTGGTTGATAGCTAAAGCAATGCAGACTCTGCCTTTCTGGTCGGAGTAGAGGATTCTGGCTTGGGATCCCACAACCTAACCAAAGAAAACACAGATATAAAATCATCTAAATGCATATCTTTAAAATCAGATTTTCATTAAGTGATAGAGATGGCTGCCCAGAGGGTTACCATGTTGTGTTTTCCAGCCTCTCTGATCCAGCGAATGTTATCATTGTACTGCTGTTTGATGCGATCTGTCACGTTGGCACTGATTTCCTCCAGAACGGTAGCGGCGATATTGTCCGTTACAGAAAGATCTTGGGGGTCTCCAGATGTGCACACCCAGCGAAAGGGGCCAAAGCCCAAAGAGAAAATGTCACTGCAGCCAAGGCAGAAGGAGATACATCATTAATTGAGAGAAGAACATTTTGGATTGCAATTATTGATCTTTTTGTAGACCTACACGGGTGTTTACACAGTTCTATCACAGGATGAATGCTAGATGAAAATATAAGAAATAACATCTCACCCCATAATGTGCTGGACATAAGAAGGGTAACGAAATTCTGTGGCTCCTCCGCCAACCTTTTCTACCTCTGCTCCTATAAAAACAAGAAACACAAGTCTCTTCAGTGGTCTGTCATTGGGCTGGATGATAATGATGACATCAGAGTGTATTGTGTGGGAGTTGAATTACTGACCAGCTCTCTGGGCCTCCAGGAGAAAAGCGTTGCCGTAGTCCCAGAAGAACATCCCAGCCTCAGACAGATTGTTGATTGCCTTAACGTGTCTTCGGAGGCTGTGAGCGCATATAAAAAACATGTTCAACACACATTATGTAATTTGAGCCACTAGCCATCTAGAGTTTGGTGGTATTGTAAAGTATTAAGGGATTATGGGAGGTTGGTATTGCAGCCAGCTTCTTACAGTTTGTATAACCTCTTATTTCGGGAGTTTCCTTTTTAGGTCTCTTCCTCTCCAGAGAAAAGTAAATTAAATGGATAAAAACATAAGTGTTCAGGCCCAGCTTAGGGGACAACTGAGATCCAAGGGGGATGAGCTGAGTTGCTATGCATATTTTTCTCAGCTTGTGTCTCTAGTAACCCAAGATCAAGATGGCCGATGACCATTTGGTTAATCTGGATCAAATGTATATTTAAAAACGGCCAAAATCTAAAAAGTGCATTGTAAACAGTTGGCGTCAATCTAGATAAAAGGTTTCCACCATTTCAAATGCATGTGCAAAGATTGTGAGACCAATGAAACATACTGTTACATTTATAAAAATTAAACAGATTTCTCTTGCTTTGAAAATTGTTAGAAATATTTACGATAATGTAGGTGTACATATCCCCAAAATATAGGAATTTTTAATCTGTAAAGGTTAAATAATGTACCTTTAATGGGCCGATATATTGCTGAAAATATAACATATAAAAGCTAATCTCTGTGATTGAAATGACCTTTCTTGGACCATGGTTATGAAACGTTTAGGATCCGTCATCATGAGCTGATTGGCCTGGCGGAAGCTGAGCTGCGCTGGGTAGTAGCCTCCGTTGTACGGGTTGTGAAGCGACGTCTGGTCTGAACCCAAATCCACCAGCAGCTCCCCCGTCCTCTCATACTCCAACAGCAGCCTCTCCCTGGATGGAAAGTAAGGAAGAGTAGGACAAAGATGTCAAGAGAGTGGAAAAGAGGTGTCTGTGTCTCTGTATCTGCAGACCTGGGTCAGAAACTCACCATAAGTCCACAATGTTGCCATGGAAACCCATACTGAGAGGAGTCTTGGAGCTCTTGGCCTCCCTGAAAAACAAAAAATAATCAATGTGTGATTACGTTATCCAAGACAGCTTTACCTATGGGAAACATCTTCCAGTCTTTTCTGTGGATACGAGCTTTGCTATCATGATACTCATCTAACAGTGGACAGCCTAGGTCGCAGTGAAGGTGGGTTTATTTATTCAAGTCTCTGTGAAAATGTGAGGAGCGAGTACTACACCTGAGAACGTTCATTTCAACAGGGAATTATTGCAACTTTTACTCAACCAGACAGACATGTCACACTGCTTACAAATCATATGCTGGCACAAAAAACATCAACAGCTGTATGGTTTAAATAACTTAATAGTACAAAAAGTTGTAATAATACCATAATAAGTACCACAAAAAGAAAGAAATTAAGGACATTTTGGGGAATATGCTTGTTTGCTATTTATCCAAGAATTAGAAGAGAAGATTGAAACCACTCTATATCTTGTAATATAAGGCTACTGGTATGGTTGGTTATCTGAGCTCAGTGATATTGATATTCTCAGTACCTCCCAACATTTTTTATAATTTTTTAATAATCTAACATCTAAGATTATAACACTCTACATTGTTTTTTGTTTTTGTTTGTATAGTGTGGTATTGTCACTCTTACTTAAGAATATGATGTGAACACATACTCCAGCTCTGCAACATGGGGATTTTAATCTCATTGATGTAAAAGAAACACACACACGTTCCAAGTGTGTCATATGGATTTAAAAGTTAAATTGAATGCAGCAATGATTTTAAATAGTGATTTACACAGCTATAACCACTTTTCTTTGTGTTACCTGATGCGTTTAATGCAGTGGTCCATGCTGCTGGTGACCTCCATCAGCCAGCCCTGCTCATGTCTCTTTCTCAGCGGAGCCTCATCCACCTACATAGAAATCAAATTCACGTTAACATACAGGACTTTCTTCATTTTTCCTTCCTCAGTCAGCAGTGAGTATAGAGTGCCACCGTGACGCGTACCCTAAAACCCGGAAGTAAGCTGCGCATGGGTTCCTTCGACAAAAAAGCAATGCAATTTCTCAATAGGATTTTGGAAAATAGCTCGAAATAAGGTCTGTGGTTGACACACATTTAAGAGACGGATCATGTTTTGTTCAGTAAGATAATATCCACATGCTACCCTACTTTTATAATTTTCTAATCATAAATCTAATCGATAGATTTATGATCGATAGATGGCACTCTATTAAGAAGAAATGAAACTGAACCAGCTGACCTCTGCGATCACGCCAATGCAACCAGCAATGACGGCAGCTTTAGCCTGAGCTCCACTCATGCCCCCCAGGCCAGAGGTCACAAAGACGCGCCCGCTCATATCATCAGAGCCCAGGTACCTCCGGCCAGCATTTAGCACTGTCAGCTGCACAGAAAAACATCAGGAAACAGATAACAAATCAGGAACAACAACACTACTTCTAAAACACATTAAATGTTATGACTTCAAGCAGAGGTCTAAAATGACAAATAATTTGTGTGGAAGATGCTTTTATTTGTATTTGTTTCATTTTATTAAACTTATCCAATCTAACACCCTCTTCAGGAGTTTCTGGCCCTCAGGTTTTTTAACCACTTATCAAAAATGTACCTTTATTTTGCATATGGAAATACAGGAGCGTAAAATAAATCACAAACCATAGTGCCATGAACAATCCCTTGAGGTCCAATGTAGCAGTAGCTGCCTGCTGTCATCTGGCCATACCTGAAAATGAATAAACAAAATAAACACAAATAACATCAAGACATCTGTACCCACATCAGAGGTTTGATAAAGCATCATCCTCTTCCTGCAATGCAACAACTTACATAGATACACCGAGGGCAAACATCTTTTCATACTGATTTCTGGAGGAGTAGTTTGGAATAACCTGAGTGATGCAAAATAGGAAAAATTGATTTGAGTTATTTACAGCACAAAGGTGTGCTGAATGTTTGTGAAGTGTGTTGGGCAGCTACCATGCCGTTGGTGATGATGGCGCGAGGTGATGAAGGCAGGCTGGGGAACAGGCCCATGGGATGACCGCTGTACATCACCAGAGTTTGTTCCTCTGTCATCTCGCTCAGGTAGTGCATCACCAGGCAAAACTGAACCCAGGCACAGTGACGTTATTATTACGAACCTATTTACACTCTTTATTACCCAATCCACTGCCTGAACACAAATAACTCACCTGGGCCCAGTTACTGAACACCTGTCCATTCCCTCCGTAGGTGACAAGCTCCTGGGGAAACTGAAAGATAAAGAAGAGTTAACCACAGGCAAGATAAGCGGTTTGAAAAACGACTGGCCATGCTTAATTCCAAAGTTACTACGAGCTGTGCGAGAGGCTCACCTGAGCAACGGCTGGGTCCAGGTTGTTCATGATCATTAGCATGATGGAGGCAGCTTGGCGTGTGCGGCACGGGTACTGATCTATGGGGTAAGCTCTGAGGAGAAAGAGGGACACTCACATCACTGTGGTGGGGGGAACTAAGAGAAAATATCCTACTATCATGCTTAGTATAGTATTGAACTTTTGCTCAACAGAAGCCACTGTGGACACAGGATTAATTTACAGGATGACACATTGGTTTATGTTTATCTCTGGTGAGCTACAGTGTGTTTCACTATGTAGATTAACCATTGAAATGTTTATCTTAAATGTAAATGTAAGTAGGAATAACTTGCATAATGATTTAAAGGACAATCATTGATCAAGTAAGGGGTGGGAATTAATAAGCATGTGCTTCCTCCTGCTCCGTTTCGGACACATATGATTTATTATTATTATTGTATAAAGACTTCTTTGTTGAATATATAAATATTATCATGAATGTGGATAAATACTGTATTTTAACAATACGGTATTCTGTTTTTCACATTTGTTATTTTTTATTAGTTATTTTTTTAATCTGTTCGAAATAAAGATTGAAATGAAATCTAAAGTCCTGAGCTTGGTAGAAATCTAGATAACTGGCACTTTGGTGGTTATACATCAATGTCTTTCTCAAGTTAACTTACAATAGCCATCATTTGTATGCATCTAATGCAGCAGAGATTGTCATAGAAGTGACAGATATATCAGCAGTGAAAGTGTCGGCCCCTATGGCAGAAACATCAGTACAAGTGTCTTAGTTTTGTTCCGCTGTGATCTCTGAAGGTTTACAGTTAATCTGGAAAATACTCTGCTTTATGATTATAATTTGAAGGGCTTTAGTCAACAAACGAATGTAAAATGCATTAAAAGGAATACCAACCAATACAAAAGACATTATTACATCTCAAATATCAATTATGGAATTTGGTTTCCTCACCTCATGTGTAATGTGGGGCAGAAGCGGTACATGTAGATGTGCCCGTACTGCCGCAGCTCTTGAGCAAATTCAGGTGCAAGTGTTGCATGGTGGCAAGGAGGGAAGTAACGCAAGGCATTTCTCAGCGCCAACTGGAGGAACATGGAACATTTGCAATGGGTTAATGAACAAATACTGTATTTATAGATTGATGGAAGAGTAGTTGTTTTACTTTTTTAGGGTAACGGGCAGGAGCTCTCTTTTAATCATTGACTGAACCTTTGCTCTGAGATTGGGCAATCCTTTGAGGACCCGAGAGAATAATCCATTTTTTTGGGACGGCTCACGAGACAACAATGGTGATGCAACAAGTCAGAGTACACAGCATGGTATTATGTGAATTGTGTCCTCACATTCAACACATTTAAAGTCAAACCATTGTCTGACACGACAGTGAGCATTTACCTCCTTTAGCTTATTATTACATCTCTCATTGTTACGTGATCGTGTCTAATAGCAGTCCACTTCTTCCATTTGATAATCGTTTGACAGCAGCCAAGCAGGCCCATGTACGGTGCTTTCCATTATAAATATATCTTAATTTGAGAGTTTTATTCACAGAAAGTATTTTTACTCAGTGTAAAAGCACAGGAATACCTTCATTTCATTCAGCTGTGCATGTAAAATCCTTCGTAAACAAATCATATTATAATTGTATTTGAGAGGGCTACATGTCTCTGGAATACTTATTTCTAAATGATTGAGAGACGAATTGACTCACCCGCTCCTCCTCTGCTGTAAGGTTGGGGGTCCGGATGGGTGCGTGCGGCACATTGGGGTCTCTTCCCCGGTTGGGTGGCAGTGGGTCCAGGGGTAAACCGCTGCATATCTCCTTTAAAGAAGACATCCTGGAGAGGATTTTCTGTCACACACGCGAGCAGACGACGATGAAGGCAGCTCTCACCCTCTCTGCAAGCCGTCCTCTGTGGAGAGAACAACTTTGAGGGCGATGACCTTCCCCTCATTGTCTCATTGGCTTTTTGGTCGTCTTTCCCCTCCGCAATCCACCAATGGTACGCCGGTTTTTGGTAATTATTGATCATGATGGGAGTTTTTAGCAGGACATGCTTCAGTGGACAAACACTGCAAGTGACCTCTGAAGCTTTACCTAATCATATCACATGGAAGAATACATTTACAGCTACATTTGATACTTTTGACGAGGTCCAGTTTTTGCAGACTAATTATGTGATTGTGAAGACAATGTGTATTGAATTCTAATTCTGTATCCTCCCAAAAAGTATAACCTACTCTTGTAAAGGTTGAATAACTCTGTGAATTACTATTAAAGATTTGAATCAGAATAGGAAAGGTAAGAAATCCAATCACAGGGGTTGTCTTTAGTTATTGTTCAATTGATGTGAATTGTGTCATTTGGTTGAATTCATTGAATCCAGATCCATTCAAAGGAAGTAATGTTATTGGAGCAAAGAGTTTTTTCCCAAAGTTGCCCTCTGCTATAGAAACTCAGTTCACACACTTGCAATATGGTGAGTCAGCACAGTACAAAGATATTATTGCAATGTCATGCATGGGAGATGTAAGAAGTAAACCACAAAAATAACAAATATTATAAAGGATCATTTATGATATAAAAAGTCACACTAGTCAGACCTGTGTTTGACATGAATGGTTCACTTTAGTTCAGCTGAGGTAAAGTTGTATAACTGGACATACACCACAGATAGCAATCAAGACTGCTCAGTCGAAATAGTGAGCTTGTCTTCAGTAGCAACTTCATCCGTATAATCACTGTTATAAACTTTGAGTCAAACATATGAAATGGAACAAAAAGGAAGTAAACTTTGTATAACACGTGTACATACATCATAGGAATCTCTGCAACTAAGAATTACTCCTTAATTTCTCGATGAAACGTTTGGTCTGTAAAATGTCAGATGGGAAAAATGTCGATCGTATTTGTCAAAGTTGAAAGTTATGTTTTTCAAATGTCTTGTCTTTTCGGTCCATAACCTTAAAATATGCAGTTACATTTTATACACACTAAAGAAAAGCAGGAATTCTCCATTTTTGAAAGGCGGAAAGCTTTTTCTACCATCTTTGCATTTAAAATGACTTTAACAACTGATCGATTATTAATTAGTGGAGTTTCTCTGAATTAACTTCGTGCTGCAGCTCCAAGAGACAAAGAAAAGGACATAATACACAGAGTGTGTAGTCCTAAATAAACGTGGTACTCTAGGTTCTTCATTGAATTAAGTATTTGTTTTATCTTGCATTGCCAAAGGCAGGATTTCCCATCCTTAATTTAAACACTCAAGATAGTTGTTGCATTGATAACATAGTTTCACACAAGTACACTGTAAGCCCATCTTATTCATAAATACATTGTTTAGTTCAACTGGAAATAAAGGTCATGATAGTTTTTCACATATTTACTATATAACCCGGATGTCCTCTGTTCCTCTGTAAGTAAAAGTCCAAAACCAAAAGGAAGAGCTTATATAAATTCTAAATATAACATAATTTAATGTAGTTTACGTGTTTGGTTTCACAATAGCAGACCCTATACGTTTTGTAATATTTAACCTTTCCATCATTGGATGAAGACCTTTTTTAAATAGAGATATTTAAATCGCATCATGTTGAACCATGTTTTCATAAAGCAGTAGCCATTGAATAACAACCCACATCATCTTCCCTGCTAAAGTCTTCTTCTTATCTAACCTGCCAACATGAAAGAAAATGTTTCCTGTACCATAGCTTGTTGAACTAGTGACTAAACAAACATTCAACAGGGAAACGTGCAATGCTATCGTGAGTTTCCATGTGAAATAGAGAAAGTAGCTCATCAGCTGCAACAACTTAATGTTAACTCACGTACAGGCATCACTTCGCTCAGTTTAGATTCTTGTGTTGATTTACTTTTCAATCCCAACAACGCACTTTCTCCAAATGACTTGTAAATGTCAGAACAGGCTTGTTAACTATTTGACTCGTTCCCCTGCAGGCCACTCAGCCTGCAGTCTGCTTTTAAAGAAATAATAATAATGAGCATTTTGGATACACCCTCAAAAGGTTTTTGCTTCATTTAAAAAAGAATTTCAACAGTAAATGTTAAAAAAACACTATGATGTTATTTATGAATGTAACAAGCAATGACTTAATGTGATTTCAGTCCGATTCTTAAGTCTTGGCTTTACATTGTAACCAGGGCTCATCACTAGCTTTCCCCTGAGCCCTCTGTGTTGGGTGGCATACTATCAGAGTCCGGCTCGGTGGCAGATGTTGAGTCGGCACCTGGGGTTTCTGCAGATGTTGAGTCGGCACCTGGGGTCTCTGCAGATGTTGAGTCGGCACCTGGGGTCTCTGTAGATGTTGAGTCGGCACCTGGGGTTTCTGCAGATGTTGAGTCGGCACCTGGGGTCTCTGCAGATGTTGAGTCGGCACCTGGGGTCTCTGCAGATGTTGAGTCGGCACCTGGGGTCTCTGTAGATGTTGAGTCGGCACCTGGGGTCTCTGTAGATGTTGAGTCGGCACCTGGGGTTTCTGCAGATGCAGAGTCTTGTGAGGTCGGCTCTGTTTCTGATGATTGTTCTTTTTGCACCTTGTCATCTTCTTGTGGATAGAGCTCGGGGTAACGCTGTATACACTCCTGCATGGCCCTGAAGTGCTCCAGGCACTCAGATCCCTTCACCTCCTCCTTACTGTAGTGGAAACAGGAGAAGGCGTCTTTAAATTCAGTCCCACAGGGTCCGCTGGCCATCCCACCCAGACAGGGGCAGTTCCAGTTGATCTCCCCACTGGGAAGAATCAGCCCTAGGATGAGAAAAGAGGTTAATGCACAGGTAATCAATGTATATTTTATCCCCACACCTGGGGCCGTATTCACAATGGATCTTAGGGCTAAAAGTAGCTCCTAACTGGCGAATTTAGGAGAAACTCCTAAACATAATGGGCGTGTCAGTCTTAAATTTAGGACTCCTAATTTTATTCACTAAGAGCAATTCACAAAGTATTTTAGGCCTAAAAGTAGCACCTAAGTCTGGGAGAGCTTAAAAGTCCTCGAGAGGACTCCTAACTCAGTAAGACCTATTCACAAAGAATCTGAAAATGGCTGAGAGACGAAATGTTTTGGAGACAATGGAAGACTGCGAATTGATCAAGAGATATAGGCTAAATCGTGAGGGTATCAAACTTGTTGTGGAATTAGTGCGGGATGCAATAACTAACAGGAATAACCCGATTAGTCCGGAAATAGAATGTTTGGCAACACTACGATATTTAGCAACAGGGAAAATGCAACTTTGCAATGCCGACGATTTAGGAATATCGCAACCATCAGTCAGCTGTGCCATAAACCAAACCATCAACGCGCTCTCTAGACCACATATCATCCAACAGTTTATCCGGTTTCCTTTGGACAATCAACAACTACACAGGATCAAAGCCAACTTCATGGCAATGCAGGTATGCCCGGTGCGGTCGGTGCTATTGACGGGACGCACATAAAAATAATTGCGCCATCAAAAGATGAGGACGTGTTCGTCAATAGAAAGAAAGTACATTCCATCAACACGCAGATTGTTTTCATTCATCATGATAGGGGGACTTGAACGGCGGTATGGGCTGTTATTGAAAGTGTTTAAGTGCTGGAAATATGCTCATTGGATAATAGTTTGCAGGGTGCTTTTAATTGCCTCCTTGATTTAATGCAATTTACGTATTTTTATTGTTTGCTCTCTCTCTTTAACGTGCATATACAACGTCATTATCGTGGTCTGCACAAACTTGTCATCATGCGTGTATTCTGCTAACTGCACTGTCCATAACTATTTGATAGGAATACATTTCTAGCCTAGGCTATTTCCTTGTTTTTGGGCTCGTTTGTGGGATGTTGCGGATGAGTTTCACCGAGACCGCCTGCTCTGAACAACCAATCACCGTACTGACCGCTTCTAAACTCATGCACGAGAATCGACGTCATCCATAGCAACGGCGCGTCACTCTTAGTTCACTCTTAGTGATTTATCCTTAGTATGAGTAGGTCTCAGCGGCTTTGTGAATAACTTTTAAGAAAAAACTCCTACGTAAAATGTTTTAGCGCGAGTTAGGAGCACTCCTAGCGGTAAGATAAAATGCTTTGTGAATACGGCCCCTGAGCTTTAGTAAAGAGTGGCAATTTCACTGCTCCTCACCTCGCTCCTCATAAGGGTCATCAGGGTCTTCCTCTACCAGCTCAGCACTGCTGGGTGTCGCATGATCTTCTTTGGTGACAAAGATAATTCGGTCCTTACCTGTGGTGTTAAATTAGGAAGGACAACAAAAACAAATGCATTGATAAGTACTGTGGCATCTAATCAAAACTAAAGGCAGGCTATAGGACATTTAAAGGCTCTTCATCATTTATATTCTGAGACTAACAAAGTAAACACGGTTTAAACGGTAAAAAAGCTTCAGCAGTTGCAGTCACAATTTTAACTTCAGGTTTACAAGAGCCTATCAGTGAAATCATCCATACATCTTTTATTTATTTGATATAGGTATAAGATTTTGACATGCATGCCGGCTGATCATTTCAAAATGGTTAAAATGGTTTGGACATTGACATTACATAGTTGTCCATTTTACCGAGTTATTTTCCGCTAACACCAGAACCATGTTGGTACATGATGAAAACAAAACAAGAACAATCATTAAGTGACCGCACTCAAGGTGACTTTCTATTAAAATATGGCACTATAAGAACACTCACAATCCTGTACACTCAGATTTGTTAACAGGTAAAGATGTAACAGTCCTGAATCTCATCGTGCCAACAGGATTTTTTTACAAATGTAAGAAAAAAAGAACATTAATTTTCATTCAAACTCAAATCAACTTCAGGGTTAGCTTCCCAGTGGAGTTAGTCGGCTAGCACAGCATGTTACCTTCATCTCTGACCGAGCTCATGTCTGCACACCGGGTTGGTTTGAATTCTTCTTTTTGATTGACAGCAACAACTCAGAGGACGACAACTGATACTGAGACACGACACAACCGGACACAACACATGCAGAGGGGAAGGATTTAGTGCAGCATCAGCTAGCTTCTTGCTTGTTTCACAACTACCCTTGCCTGAGCGTGGATGAGTCTTCTTCTCCGTTTCTATTTCCGGTAGAGCAGAGGCTGTTGAGCGCATTGCCGCCACCACCAGGTCAAAGCAACACATACACACAGATGTATTTATATATACACAAAATAATGCGTTTAAGAACATTAGACATGTTGTTTTAATATGCACGATTAGTTATTTACATCTTATTTATCGGTCAAAATACATTACATTTCTGACAAGACTTCATTCAGGTAAAAGCGTAATATCCAGAGGAGATTCACCTTCTATGCTATTTGTCACCATTTTTTGTAATGTAAACTAGGCACCTACACTTTAAATAAATGCACTTATAACTATCACCCTGGAAACAACTTTTCCAATCCTATTATTAAGTACATTTTTATTTTAGGGGTGGGATATTGGAGTTCAAGTAATAGCCATTAATATTAAAATATCTACTCGTACTTTAACAAAAAATATAATCCAATCAATCAGTCAATCATATAGAAGTTGGATATTCATTCCCCTTTACATAGTTATGTACTGTATGTAAATCACAATATATGGATCAAAATGTTCACTACAGTCGCATTTATAGTATCATTGAGGTTACTTTTCGTATTAAAGAAACCATGTGCTAATGAACATTTTGGTGGAACAAAAAGAAGAGACAAGAGACTTGACCTTTCTCCACAAAAAGGTTTTATTGAGAATGTTTTTCTATAAGGTTTGTTCTGAAATGCATTATCTTTTTTTTTTACATATTCAAAAGACTTTATCTTACATTTAAGACAAATTCAAAATCATTCAATGCGTGGCCTATATACAGAAAGTCATGGTATTTCTCAGGTGTGGAAAAGCGATTGATGCAAGTGTGCTGAAAGCAGACAATTAAAAAACAAAACAAAATTGCAAAAGTGGGAGCCAAAAATGAATATGACATGTGAGTTAATACTGCAGCTCCCTGGGAATGCCATACATTAAAACAGCGACAGGCGGACCCCAATGTGAGCTCCACATCCTCCTCTTACAAGACCCTGTTCCAATAAAAGCTATAACACAGGGTCACTGATCAGGAAAACGACAGTACTTGACTCAGCGCTTGACAGTTCAGCTTCTGTTCCACACCTTCACATAATTGGCAGGTTGAGGGAAAAATAAAATAAAGCTGAAAGTAAAAGTATTAACTAAGATAACACCAAACAGAACATCAGGTGCATTTTTCAGAACACAGCAGCCAGTTGCCCTCCATCATCCGGTCGAGTATGCCGGCATACTGAAGCGTTCTGTTGTCAGTCGGAAAAAAAGGACCAAACTCCCGCAGGACTTCATCTCTTACACAAAGGAAGCCTTTAAAATGAATCTCGGGGAGGTATAATGTAGAGTCAGTTAGAAAATCGGATGAAATACAGCTAAAATGTCGGTCTTTGTGTTACTTTGGAAGATACCAGGTAGGGGCAACAAGCTGTGTAGCTCCCCCCACCTCCCAAGGTCCCATTTCAGCTGAGATTCCTGAAGATTCCTCGAACATCCTGAAAGTGGAGAGCTGACGATGCAGGAGCTTCACATAGATGTAAACAAAATGCAAAGTTGGTGATCCTAATAAACGTTGGTAGAAGGTGGGATGAGATTGGCTTTTTCTAGAACAGCAGAGCCCCCATGCTGCCTACTTCGCTCTGTTCTTTCACAAAGATCTCAAAGTACTGATAGATGATGGTGACGGCCAGCAGGATACCCGTGCCAGAGCCAATGGCTCCGAGGAAGTCGGCCATTACTGATAGACCTCCGATACACAGTCCACCAAAGGCAGCTGCTGTAGGAATGTACCTAGAAAACAAAAACAGGAGTATTTAGATCAATAATGAGAATTTCACATGACTGTTTCTGCAGAAAGCCTTAAAAGCAGTTTTTATTAAATACTTTCCTCATGATCGTTTAAAAAAGGGATGAATGGAATACAACGAATACACATTGCTTTCTTTCCACTGGTCACAAGGCTTTAGATAAATATACAAGAACAGTCTTTATCTTTGCTGAGCATTAAGAGCCCCAAGGAGTCAGCTAGTAGAATCAATGTTTTGGCAATATTTCTAAATTGTTGAACTATTCCTTTAAGCATTGCATATTTCCAATGCATGACTAATTAGGAAGACAACTGAAGAAAACTTTATTTCATTACTACCGTCTATTCTTTACCTCATGAACTAAAAGCAAACTAAAATATATATATATATTTTGTAAGTTCTTAGTTTTAAGGTGTGAGGTTCATGTGAAAAAATACATTTGGAAACAGGAGGACTAATATCCCCTTTGATTAAAATCAATAGTAATAATAAATTATTCATCTTTTTATTGTAATACCTTTGGATTTATTTCTGCATTACCTTCCTATCTTACATGTCCTTGTCTTTTATGACACATATTTTTGGCACCACTTGAGTCTAAGACTGTCCGAAGTACAGTACATATAAAACCTAAAAATATTGACGTGACATCGTGACAACGTGTTGCTTGATTACAAGATGAGGGTTATTTGCTCGTCAGAGGCAGAAAGATGAAATCATGTAAATGTATGAATAAAGCTTATTGCCATTATAACTGAGAAACGTGTAAATGTATGGATTGTGGTTTTCATTGTACCTGTTCAGCTCGTGGACCATTGAGGTTTCTCTGTGTCCCCTCATCACCATCTGCTGCTCCTTCAGCTGCTTCGCCACCTGGATTCAAGTAAAGAAAAGAGCTTTAAAACAAAGTGTGTTTGATATAAATACCCGAGACCACCTGACTGAAAGTGTTTACAACTTACATCTTTAGCGGAGGAGCCAGAGACTTCAATCCAGGTCTTGGAGAAAAAGGCACATGATCCGAGCATGAAGACGATGTAGATGCCAGCGTGGACCGGGTCATCGAGAACATTACCAAACGACTCCGGCGGAGAGAGGTAGTAACAGAGTCCGGCTACAGGGTAGGCCCGGGCTGGACCACCTGACGTAGCATCCTACAAACATCAGAAAAATAATACACACTTTAAAAATGGGCAGACAGAAACCACAAAACAAACCATAAAAATAACATTCAGAACATTAGTTTACCAGCAAACGGCTATTTTCTAAGTATATCATGGAGTAATGTCCCCCTGAGCAGAGGAGGCACCATGCCTAATCACATTTGAGTCCTTTTGAGAGACTTCATTCTTGAAATAAAGTTGAACAAACTGAAAGGAAGGTGTGATTAAATGGTATACTTACAGACCAGGTACCGAGCAGATTGACCAGGAAGTTGCCACTGAAGCGTGTGGAAAGCATCTGGGAGATGACATACAGGTTGGAGACGAGGGCGGACTGCAGGATGATGGGGATGTTGGAGGTGTAGAACAGCTTGATGGGGTAGGTGTTGTACTGGCCACGGTAGCGAGCAGACTTGATGGGCAGATCCACTCTGAATCCCTGTGAGAAGAGGAGAATGTGAGCAATTCAGCCGTTTACCCTCCAGAACTTCATCATCTAGTCTATATGCAATTATTTATGTTCAGGTTCCATGTGGAAGAAGGTTCAGACACTAACTTGAAAGTATATGACTACAGCGAAGACAAACACGGTGGCGATGAGGTTCAAGAGATTGGGCAGGTTCTGCCTGTAGAAGCCTTCTCTCAGAGCTCGCACTTTGTCTGTGCGAGTGGCCAGCAGATGGAACAGGGCAATGATTGCTCCCTCAAACTCCGTACCTAGAAAGAGAAAACATTCACCAGTATGAGGCACAGTTCTGAGGAGTGCAGAAGATTTTTGCAGATATTTAAAAATCTTTTTATTTCTTACCTCTTCCAGTGTTCACCGTTGTGGGGCTGAAGGCCTTCCACACGATTGTCTCACAGATGTTTGTGGCAATAAACAACGAGATTCCTGAACCGAGACCGTAGCCCTTTTGGAGCAACTCGTCCAGCAGCAGCACGATGAGCCCAGCTACAAACAGCTGAGAACAAAACAGATAGTCAGCTGAAAGAGCACCGAGGAAGTCATGTGAAAATGTTTTCACTTTGCAATACATTCACATAGCCTTGGAGGGGCTTAGCTGTAGACTGGGTTCGCTTTACTGAAGTTATAAAGTGAGTTTTAAAAAAAGTAGCACTTCCGGCTCCACTGGAGCACATTATGCTTTGTGAGTACACTTTATTGAATTAAACACACCTGTTAGTCACGTATTGTTCATTAGAAACCATGACTATATGAATTGTATTATTTGACATAATTATTCGTTCCTGCACGATACTCTGAAAGGACCTTGATGCACCTCTTGCACTAAGATGGCAGTTTAAAACCCTTTAATTGATGGAAGGTAATATGTTTGATAATGAATGCTTTAAATGCCATCCTCACTGTCGGAGATTTTTCTTTGATAATATAAAAATAGAAAGGACACCGGGTTCAAGTCACAATCTGCTGTGTTCTATTTCATTCATGTTTTATAGTTAGTGCATTCTGAAAGGAGGTTTTGATGACAGAATATAGATTTTAGTCTAAGTAACATTATTGGTTATGACACATTTGAGAAAAGTCCTGTTCTTACCTGAATGATGATGAGCAGACAGATTCCTGCGCCCATCTCAGAGGGATCTCCGTACATGCCGGTCATCACATACACGATGGCCTGTCCGATGGTGATGATCATTCCAAACACTAAAGAACAATAGGCGGGGGTTAGACACTCTATAGACGTGCATATAAATGCCAACCATACGTTTATAAATTACCACCCGAGGAGAGTTTACTTACATTTCTGAGCTCCATTGAAGAGCGCTCTGTCCTTTGGTGTGTCTCCGACTTCAATGATCTTAGCTCCAGCCAGCAGCTGCATGATGAGGCCGGAGGTGACGATAGGCGAGATACCGAGCTCCATCAGGGTACCTGGAGAGAGAAATTCAAGTTAGTATAAACCAGTGAGAGAGCAGGCACACACTTATTAGAAATTTCCCAATCAATCGGCCACCAGTCTATCAGTCGCATTTCTATGGTGAAACTTATTGCCGGTTCATTTACAGCAGCATAATGGTTTTAAATCACACACAGCTTTGTAATAAATGTAAGTATTTAACAGTCAAGGTTTTATTATGAACCCACAATTGAGTTTCAATTTTCAATGAAAGAAGTGTTAAAATGTTTTGTTTAATTCCCAATTAGTCTTTACAAAAGGAAACAGAACAAAAATATTAATCGAATCAAGACCAAAAGAGTGGAATAACAATGGGAGCATCTATATATTTGTAATGCTTTCTTTTGATATATTATCTTGATCATTACCTCTGTTTGAGGCCAGAATGACTCTCATCCAGTAGAAAGGATCTGCAGAGTCTGACGACATGATGCCAAAGAGGGGGATCTGCAGGAAAACAAATATTACTTTAGTTATGCACAAGCTTAATTGCTACTATGAACTTGCAGGTGTTGATTATTGAAGTCCACCTTTAAGCCTTTTGTTAACAAAATGTCATCATAATTGCTGTAAATCAAAACTCGGTGTTCAAATCCCTGCCAGCACATTTCCCTGCAGGCAGAAGTACCCCTGATTGTTTGATTAAATCAACAGAGTTCATTTTTTAATTGAACTAACAAGCCCTTTCATTTTCTTTTCCCCACCTTGACTAAGTCCAAATTGAAATAAAATAAAAAATAATTAATTCTAAATCATTTATAGGATATTGATACATAATATCCACTTTTCTATTTCTACAGAAATATGTTAAAACAGAACACTGCGACATATTTACTCACTTTATTAACAGTATATCTGTCCTTAGACCTTTGAATGAAGGTCATACAGAATTTTTAGCTGATAAAGTTCAGAAGAACAAATTGTCATTAATAAAGTGCAGGTGAACGTAGTGTGCAGGTTATGTGTTTATAAAACATAATCTTGCTGCCAAATGTTACATAAAAAAAAAATCATGAAATTTCAATCCATTTAGAGTTGTTGTTGAACAACTAAAACATTAATTTATTGTTGGCACTTACCTGGCAACAGACCAGGAAGATGAAGAGAGTGATGGCAGTCCATAATACCTTCTCTCTGAACTGGATCTGTTAAACAATCACATTAGGAGAAGATATTTAACATATTTTTCATAGCCAAATGCAAATGTAATAATGATTGAAATGCATACCTTTCTTTCAGGTTTTTGGATTTCTGGCAATACTGCACAGAACGGCTTTATCACCTCCAGGAATTTGACTGAAAACAAAAAAACACGAGTACATGTGTGAGTGAACTGGGAATGATAGCTGGCTGCCAGTGGGACGTGGCAGTGAGTGGTGGGCGGATTCAAGACATACTGGAATTTACAATAACCAAATTTGACGTGAAATAGGGCGTTTATTACGGTGTTTCTATATGTTTTCCGAAACATTTACATAATCATGCCTAGGTGTTCTTATTAGCGGTTGGTAGTTGATTTAGTAGCAGCAGGCTCAAGATAACACCGGTTGTGTTGTGCGTCGTCATCACTAGACTGTCAGTGTCTTTGAATGAGTAGCTAACGAGTTAGCTTAGAAGAAATTTCCAACCAACAAGAACAAACATGTCGCTTATAAAATCCTTCCACAAAAAACAAATTAGTCCAACAAAAACACTGCCCAACTGTTTAATGTTATCCACTGACGGTTTCCCATCATGAAAACCTCAAAATATTACAGAAGCTACTGCCGACTAGCTAGCTAGCTAGCAACGTGAGCTAGCGAGCTATCAGAGGCAGTCAGCGCTAACACCGCGAGGTTAGCTATCTAAAGTTGTACAAAACAGATTAAACTGTATTTTATGTTGTTGCTAAACAGACTCTGGTTGTCTTTATCTCGTACAAATCGTGTGCCAAAGTCATACTCACTGCCCATGATGTCCCAACTGTCCTCCTTCGTGCTCCTTTACAGTGTAAATCGGGGCAGAAATCTCACTACTGACTGTGTGGCTGAGAGCCGGGAGGAGGAGATACTTTAGAGACACGTCACCACTACAGACACGAAGCACAGCGATTTAAAGAACCAGCCCACTGCTGAAATGCTACTGACTTTATAAGAATACATAACACGGACGTAGTTCATTTAATCAGCTAATGTAATAAATAAATTACAAATAATAACAGAGAGTATATCCTATTTCATGATTTCGTTGTTGTTTGTTAATGTTTTATTTAACAAAGTTGTGTAAGAACAAGGTTTTAAAGAAACAGCCTGCATTATTACACTGCAAACATGATTTATAATCCTGATAACCCAGATAAAACATGTTATTGTTCTATGATACAAACAACAATACATTATTATTATTATTATCATCATCATCATCATTATTATTATTATTAGTAGTAGTATTAATATTATAAGTTATATGATCATTATTACTTGACACATGCCATAATAATAATAATAATGATAATAATGATAATAATGATATATAAAAAAAGTGATAATAGGCTACTAATTTATTTTTGTTGTTTGTATATATATTTAATATATGCATTTCATTTTTGAATTAAGTAATACATAATGTGTTTTTTTAGTTGTTAAATCTACATTTATGAATAAAAAAAGCCACCTTCTTTATAGTATTACAAAAACAAGTTTTTTTAAGACACCACATATTACATTTTCCGATAATAATAATAATAAAAACAATTCTAAATGTATCTTCAAGTTTTGTATTCAGGAACATATTCTGAATTGTCTACACATCCTTACTGCTGATGACCTTGCTCAAGCTACACTTTTACCTCTTATCAGCAAGATCAACCGAAAGTTACTTTTCAACTTCCCCCTGTATTAATAAATGTATATCTCCACCAGAGAGCAGCAGTGCCCTGAACAAGGTTTTTGAATGCTGGCTGGTGAGGACCAGACCCGGCGCCAGAACAAATCTAAAGGGAGGGCATATGATTTTCATGGGAGGGCACACAAAACCGTCATGTGCTGCGGGCCTGCGGCACAATATCAAACGGCAAGGCCAACAGCATTGCGCAAAGACGCACACGTATCGCAAATACATACACAAATAAAGGGCAACAGAGAAACTGTTAGAGCCAGTATTTTTGATTCTATAAGAAAGGCCACCTAATTGTGACGTCTGTAGTCAACGCTCTATAAAAGGACTAAAATTCCCACGGCGCCGGTGCTAAAGCCACAGTGATGGGCAACCTGTTGAGACGCCGTCGAGGAACAGTTTTTAACCGTACTTATCTTACCGTAACGTAGCGTACTCTTACCATACAAGTACCCTTTAAGTTATAAGCATTATCAAGACAGAAAGAATACATAAGTTGTTTTGTTATTTTACTTTGAGTTTTGCCTATTTCTTTTGAATATTGTAAAGGCCTATATTCTTTGTTGTATGTGCAAATGTTTGTTATGTTATTTTGAGCAAACACATCGCAACATCTTCTAAACCATCGGAGGCCAAGCAGCACTTCAAACTGTGAGTAATTTAAGGAAAGAAACAAGTTAGAACTGTCTGTTTAAGGCGTCTAGTGGCTTGATGGAAATACAAGGAAGGAAGCCACGACACTACCTTTTCCACTCTTCAGTCAAACCCCATTTGTCTGTGAGAGAGCTGATTACTAAATGTCAAGTCAAAGTCAGCTTTAGTGTCAATCTTCCAGTTTGTGTGCACAGACAGAGAGATCGAAATACCGTTTCCCACAATCCAGAATATAAAAACAAATGTATATAAAAATATGTGTGCAAATATTTATATATATATACACAGAATCAAAGACACATGTTTACATGTGCACACATTAAGACCTAAATAAAAATATACAACAATCAATATATACAAAACAAAATGACAGTGGCTATAAATAAATAATAATATATATAAATGTTTGCATTTCCAGCTGGCCTTCTATAGTTGATGGAAGAATGAAAGAGCCTGCAGTCAGTGGGTAACATTACTGATCTGTTGAGATTCCCCAGAGAGAGAAACACCTCCCTGTGTTTAATACAATACTGCTGAACCAGCAGAGACCCCTTACTGACCTGAGGGTCTCCAGTCTGCAGTCTGGACTCTCCAGAAGATCTCTCAGCAGCTCCACTCCTGAATCCTTCAGAGCGTTGTCACTCAGGTCCAGATCTCTCAGATGGATGTTGGACTTCAGAGCTGAGGCCAGAGCAGAACAGCTGATCTCTGACAAACTGCAGCTCATCAGTCTGAATAAAGAAAACATGATGAGGATAAAAATCAGTTTATAATCCAGTCAGATGTTCAGGTCTGAAATGTGCAGCTCATCATTACTGCGTCCTAATCAATGATCTTTCCCTGAATAA
>NW_011349630.1:0-2919 GCF_000735185.1 Notothenia coriiceps | reverse complement strand
TAGGAACGTTATTCGTGAGGAGCAGCCATTTATTATAGTTTGCCGTTGTGACAGCTACCTTATGGACTTCAGCACCAATCATGTTTTATATTTGAGAACATTACAAGCTCGATGTCGTCCCTGTGTGCTGTTAAATCACTGTAAGCAACGTAATCAGTCATCATGTGCCATGTTCTGCCACAGATTGCAAGTGTAAGATTGCAGTTTCCCCAGCGTCAGTGCATGTTGTACCCAGCATAGACAGGGGCAGCATAGACAGGTGTTAGAGTTTTACTCGCTACAGGGTGTACTTTGAGGGTTTGTGAATCTGCAGACCGTTTACATGCAGAAAAACCTTCATTAACACACAAGGGGACGGGTAATAACCGAAAAAGCATGACATGGGACCTTTAATGTTGCAAAAGCCACTTATTCAAACATTATATCTTAGAAATTGTTTTTATGTTGATGTGATTGATTACGTAGCTGTTGATTATCAGTTGAATTTAGACCACCATGTTTGTATAGTTTTGTATAGATATGCTAAGGTTTTGTTTCTGTTTGCTGTTTCTCTGTTTTGGAGTGCTATATTTCTTTATTTAATAATGATTGTGATATAAAATAGCTTTCCGCATGCATAGATACTTTAACTCAAACAACATATGCTAGTAAGATCCCAAGTTTTTGACTATGTAAAGTTTATTAAATTCAGTGTTATAGCCTACTTTCATTATTATCAAGTCACAAAAGGTTTGAAATAAAAAGGAGTCAGAACTAAGTTATCCCGGCAAAACGAAGTGGCCTAGCCTAGGTGAACTTGTACAAACAGCTACTTTCAATGTATTTGTAAAATGTTATAAGCAAAGTAGTAAATAAGTGTCACATTACAAAAAGTGTTTTTAGTAAACCATCTTCAATGTGAAGGAGTAGCTTGACATTTTGGGCAAATAAACTAGTTATTTTTCTTGCTGATTGATGTCACTATCATGTCTGTCCATTCAAATTGAAGCTGGAGCTAGCACTTAGCTTAGCACAAATGCTAGAAGCAGGAAAAAGATAGCCTCTCTCCGTCCAAAGTTAACTAAACACCTTTAAAGCTCACTAACTAAACAACACACTGTAGCTTCTTCTTTCATCCATAAAAAAAGTGTTAGAAAACGACAATCTGTGTTTTACAGGGGGAAATTTGGACAGAACCAGACTAGTTGAACGATAACTAGATACATCTATCTCAATATGCCCATGATAAGTTGTTGTTATTATGATGATATACTCCATTGGTATTTATCCATTCTCACTCCTAAATAAAGCCTTCTTAAAGGTCCCATGTCATGCTTTTCCAGTTATTAACCGTCCCCTTGTGTGTTATGAAGGTTTTTCTGCATCTAAACGGTCTGTAGAGTCAAAACCGTCAAAGTACACCCTGTAGCGAGTAAAACTCTAACACAGAAAAGACCTGTCTGTGCTGCCCCAGAATGCCTCGTTGGAGATTTCTCTTTGTCTTCCTGGGTACAGTGACGTGCCCATACTCAAATGGAACCATTGGTCCAAATGGACCAATCCGTGGAGCCGTTCCGTTACGTCCGTGGATTGGTCCAAATTGACCAATCCGCAGACTTCCTCACACACTCAATGTTTTCTCAGCTGCAGCTCCGCCGATTTCTCCTCCCTGAGACGGCGGGACGCGGCGAGGCTGGGAGTCGGTGTGTGTGTTCGGGCTGGGTTTCGCTGTGTCTAGCTGTCTCGCTGACGGCCACTGGGCTCACAGGGAGGGGGGAGCGGGGGGGGGCAGGAGCTCCAACAAGCCGTGTAGGACAGAGAGTGAATACACATACTATACAAAGATGCTGTATGAGAAACCAATGTGAATTTGGAACATTGCACAATATAAATCTATTCTAGTAGACCTCAACAACGGAATTATGATCAGTAGAAATGGCCATGACATGGGACCTTTAATGCAGTTATATTAATGGTGCATGCTGCAATAATACGGCATCTTAGTTTACACATGTTTAAATAAGCTGATGATAAGGACATCTCGGCGTAAGCTGCTTCAAACACTGTTTACATTCAAGGAAAACCTTCTACGTGCCTCGGTAATATCAAAGAGACATGAGGCGAGATGAACCCTAAAGTGATGCACAAAGGAACGAGGATTCTGGACGATTCAATCTCAAAGCACCTGGGAGTCCTGGGCATTATTCAAATGACTTTTAATGATAAGGGAACTTCAAGGGATTCCAATTAGCATCCTGTGATCAGATTGCTCATCATGACTTCAGTCGTTTAGCCAGAATGTAGATAATGATTTCAGAGACGAGGCCCATTTCTTGTGTCAGACCTTCCATGATTGTGTGTGTTCTTGGGGAAGAATGATCGAAAGTGCATTAGCACCAGTCCTATAAAACAAAATGGGTTTTATTTTCAGTACATCATTTCTTTTACATTTAATAGACTGAGAAAATGGTCGGACCAAATGGAAAAACACACTCTTCTGTGGGGGATGTTCTTTAAAGGAGAGCAGAGACACAATGTAACAGTGATGGAGCTCAGTATTTAGATCCTCTGCATCAGCATGCAAGCATGTAACTCTAATTTGGGCGTCATTTGATTTGCATTTGTTTGGAAGTCCCACTGCTTCACAATGACCGTTACTGAGCTTCAGAATAAGCTGCAATCCTGCTCATGTGATCTCAGAAGAACCATCCTCCTTTCAAGGAACTTAAATGAATTATTAGCTGATTAGTTTATTGATTTATCGTAATTTACAAGTATAAATGACATGTTAGACGATTTTATCCCAAGCGACTTACATACTCAATACTGTGGACCAGGGGCTCCCAACCTTTTTTCCCAAGAGGTCGTAAATAATCTACAAAATGGAGGAGACCGATCTGATCGGAGCAACCGGCATGGACGATGACTATGTTTTAAAAA
>NW_011349629.1:9853-16978 GCF_000735185.1 Notothenia coriiceps | reverse complement strand
ATTGAAAGTGTTTAAGTGCTGGAAATATGCTCATTGGATAATAGTTTGCAGGGTGCTTTTAATTGCCTCCGCGATTTAATGCAATTTACGTATTTTTATTGTTTGCTCTCTCTCTTTAACGTGCATATACAACGTCATTATCGTGGTCTGCACAAACTTGTCATCATGTGTGTATTCTGCTAACTGCACTGTCCATAACTATTTGATAGGAATACATTTCTAGCCGAGGCTATTTCCTTGTTTTTAGTGGGCTCGTGTGTGGGATGTTGCGGATGGGTTTCACCGAGACCGCCTACTCTGAACAACCAATCACCGTACTGACCGCTTCTAAACTTGTGCACGAGAATCGACGTCATCCATAGCAACGGCGCGTCACTCTTAGTTCACTCTTAGTGATTTATCCTTAGTATGAGTAGATCTCAGCGGCTTTGTGAATAACTTTTAAGAAAAAACTCCTACGTAAAATGTTTTAGCGCGAGTTAGGAGCACTCCTAGCGGTAAGATAAAATGCTTTGTGAATACGGCCCCTGGTGTGTCTGATTGTCTGATTGTGTTCACTTGTTGCCCTTGTGTTTCTGCCTCCCCTTCCCAGCTGTGTCTTGTCCTGTGATTACCCTTCTGTGTATTTGGTCTTGTCTTCCCCTGTGCTCCATGTCTGGTCGTCGTCGTTTCATGTCCATGTTCCGTGCCTCTTCTTTACTAGTCCATGTCTCCTGCCTGTTCCCGTCTGTAAGTTAGTTCCTGTCTGTCGTGCTCCCCGGTTTTGTTTTTGTTAATTAGTTTCTTCAGCTTCTTTTTAATAAAGCTCGCTTTTTGTTACCTTACTTTTTTAGTCCTTTTTCTGCATTGGGTCCTATTTTCCCCTAACATGACAGGATTGTGCAAAGAGGAAACAAGTGGCAGCATCAGTTAAATCTCTTCCAATCAGAAATGACCCAGCCAGCACTTACACATATTTTATCCCCAAAGATTAATTTTGAGTGTTTGATTTATTTTTATTCTAACAACACATGAATCTGCTCCTGGGTTATTTTCAAAAGCTGCCATCATCCGCAGTGGAGCTTAATGTGTTAATGTGGCCCTGGAAATGACAGGATCACAAATGATTGTCAGGAATTGATGGTATCTTTTTCATAGTTGTTTAAAGATTGTGCTGGCTTGACCCCAAAGCTGGAGCTACTAAACATTAGCGTAAGGTCGGGGAGAGGCGCTGGTTACAAAAAGAGGATGTTTTGTAAGCTCAGGTCTGTGATGCAATGCACACTGTTCACACTTCATCAAAGTCAGACATACAAGCCTATCAAAAATGCAATTTAAAAGGTATGCATTTGTTGTGTTTCCATCAAATACATCTTAAATGATCATTTATGTTGGAGGAATGCACTGATGTAGAAATGGTACAAACAGCAGCTTTAGAGGCTGAGGAGTGAGAACATCAGCTGATGTAAATTCTCAGTTATAAAAAGTAAATGTACTTGTCTGACTTCTTGAACTTTACACAATTCCTTTCATACTCCTCCTGTTCATCTCGTTCAATTCCACTCCAAACCTTATTATCATTTCCTTTTAATAATAGAAGCCATGTGATTGTACATCCCCCTGACCCAGTTTCCTGACAATCTCTAAAGAAGCCTTGACAGCATGAGCTCTGTCTCCCATGAAGTTTTCCTCAAATGCAATTCTATCATACAGAGTCCAAATGTGGAGGCCAGCGCACCAGAGGAAACGGAAGAGACACGTGCATTGTTCAGCACTCAATGCTTTTCAGTGTGCTGTTAATTCTACAAGTGGAGCTGACTGTAGGGTTCTGAATACAGCATATACACTTTGCCAGGGAACTTTGGACTACTTGGACTTCTGCTGTTGTCCAAAACACTTCAATGGGTTTATGTAAATCTGAGTACTATGAAAACGCCTAACTAAAAAAGTGCTCAACAGCTTACACTAAAAAGATTGGCAAAAGATGAGAGCTTGAATGTGGATTGTTGATGCCTGAGGAGCTATTAAATCACATTTAAATAAAAAGCTGAATCTAAAGTGTCAAAAAACAACTCTCATGAATACCATTTACTCTGAATAAAAGCACAACATGTGTAATAAAATCATTCAAAACCAAACAGAGCACAGATGAACATAACCTTTTGCTTCAGCCTTTTTTGGGATTTAACGGGTAGAATAATGACAATTATTTTGTTTTGTGTTTGATGTGAACAAAACATTTTTAGAGGTTTGAACACATCAACAATTAGGTCACATCATATCTGAAACATGAGCGACTGGAAATGATCACAAGGACCTGTGAAGCAGCCATGTAGACTCACAGAGTTTGGAGTATTATAAAGAGAATGACTATTTAATGTTTGTATATTGTTTACTCCCCTTTATTTGAGAGGTGCTGAAGAAGTGCAGTGTAAAGTGTATTTGTGTTGTGCCTCTGGCTTTACGGAGTGCTGTACCAGAGCAGACAGCTTACTGTCGATAAGCAACTATTCATTTCCTTCAGCATTTCACTTATCTGGCTCATGAATACACTACACCAGGATATGGTGCTCTTTGAAGAAACTCAGCAAAAACACAGCAAATAAAAAACTTTACGTACAAGACATGAATCAGTTTACAAAATGCTTGAGGAATATAAACTGTGTGTAAAGTGCCTAACCTTCCCCGTCCCGAGTGGCAGATGTTGACATGTCTCAAGGTTATGAGCTGAAGTTAAACTCCTCCTAAAAAGCAAGTTATTCTTTTTAAACTTATATAAAGAGAAATGAACATGGAAGAAGAGGAAGGCAGCACTCACCAGAGGAGACACTGCTATTTATCGGAGGAGGGGCTCTAACAGCTATCAGACGTTCATTTGCTAAACCAACTAGTACGTTTTCATCCAGTCCTTTCTGGCAAAGCATTCGTCTCACTTTTTGAATCATTTGTCAAAGTTTATGTTGGATGTGAACAGGCTCAATGTCCCTTGTGGCCCTCCGCAGTGTCAGTAAGGAGCCCATCACAGCGTGGCCCTCCGCAGTGTCAGTAAGGAGCCCATCACAGCGTGGCCCTCCGCAGTGTCAGTAAGGAGCCCATCTCAGCGTGGCCCTCTGCAGTGTCAGTAAGGAGCCCATCTCAGCGTGGCCCTCTGCAGTGTCAGTAAGGAGCCCATCTCAGCGTGGCCCTCCGCAATTTCAGTAAGGAGCCCATCTCAGCATGTCCCACCACAATAAAGAAGACACAGGAAAGAGGTCTCTATATCCTAAGTGTTTTCAAACTATATTTTCTGCTTTTACAAGAAAAAATATTTGAAACCTCCGATAAATAGCATCACAGCTGCTTTTCTTTAGAAACTTTGCTCAGTTCACATAAAGGAATCTTTTTTTAAAGCTTCAGAAGAAAACCAATAATGATGGAGAGCCTTCACACAGCACGGAGCAGAGCAGTACAGTATCTTCTCTAAGGCACATCTACTCTTCAATTTCAAATAGTATTTTAAATTAAAACATGCTCATCGAGGCATTTTAGTTTGTTTTTCAGAAATGATCTCTGTACATAATGACACACCTGAAAACACATATCATATGTTTTATTTTATAAACGCCATACCTCTTTCTCACACATACCTACTACAATTCATAAAGACTACCTCTTAACTCTTGCAAGTGTCTTCAAAGGATCAAATGAATCTGTTGACACCAGGCTCAGAGACTTTTAGCCCTGGCCTTTCTGTCAAATAGTGAGTGCAAATGTACTTTTCAAAAGGATCACTTACAGGTGCAGTTAACAGTCTCAAGCATTTTCATTGTTGTTTCACCTTTTCCAAAAGTCTCTGTCTCTTCCCGTCTACACTAAATGTTTTAGTCTGTCATCTAGATCAGGGCCAGCAGTGCTGTGTCTGTCCTAGGTGTTCTTGAATGTCAAAATAATGTAGATGATATGCACAAACATAGTACAAACTATGTGTTTTTAAACATGAATCTATTCCTGTGGTGAATATGTTACTGTAAAATGTAAAGACTTTATGCTTTTAGTCCGTGGTAACCAAATAATGAGAACACTAACGATACATCTGCCTTCACACAATAAGCCATCTGCGATCTGCTCCCTGCGATGTATGGCGCAGAGTTTGGTTGTGAAGACGGATAGCTAGTTATGTTTCCATGGTTACCTCGCCTGCTTCATACAGCTGTAATCACACTGGTTCTGCTTGGAAAGATCAGCAGCAATCAAGATCAAAGTTTAAATCATTTGAGCTTGGTGGTAATATTGAGCGGAGCGTGGTGCTCTGACCCTGTTTGGGACACTACAAAATACACATTGAGTCTGGGAGTTGCCACGTTGATCAATTCAGATACAAATGTAGCACAGTGGATGGGAAAGTAGAGAGGGAGGCTGAGGATCATGTTGAGGTCCTGTACGTTGAGATGGGATACTCTCCTAGGCTGAGCACCCCTCACAATGAAACATCAGGGATCTGATAATCCACGGAAGTCCTTCGTCTTGTCACAGAGGATGATGTCAGACACAAATGTCGGGAATATAAAAAGAGCAAAAAACATGATTTGATGGTTCTGTCTTAGTTGGTATTTGCTAGTACTGTACTTCTCTTTATTAACTGCACTAATTCATATAATTTCTTCAATAAAAAAACGTTGCACTTTAATTGATATTGTTTATATCGACTGACTGAACGTCCCTGCCTTCATCTCCTTTAAATAACTGAGGCCATGCAAAGGGACACTCTATGCTACTTGCTCCCAGAAGAACTTGGCCACTACATAAACCTATTTCCAGAGGGCTGCAGTGCTTTTTAATTCCTTCTTTTTTTACTTTTCTGTCAGAGCGTCCTGCGCTTCTTGCTGTTCACTTAAAGCCATCTTTCAGCGGGGATTTGACAGTGATGCCTCTGGGCAGGCCCAGTAAACCCTGGCTAAACTGTGATTCATGTTGAGCTTGTAATATGTCTCACTTGACCCTGGAAACACAACAACTTTCAGCTGTGTGACGTGCTACATATGCTCCCTGTATCCCTTCTGACACATGGCAATACAACCAAATGTGTTGTAAGGATGCTAGTAACCATAAGCAGGTAGCATCTTCTGAACAGCTCCATTGAGGGGCATTGTGGTGTATTAAAGGTTTTATTCAGTCAAATGAATAAGGGAAGGACAATTATAACATTATCCTTGGTTGAATTAAGTATTGTTAAATATAGAAACGTGAACACAGTTATACAGACATAGATACTAGAAAATGCATTTCCTGCAGAAAATGCGTGCGAATGCTTTAAACTGTGAACATTTATGGCTGAATTTAGCTGAAAATGCAGAAAAAGCTGAATATGTTATTAGCTGAATGGTAGCTGCTTTTAGCTACAAAAATGCAGAAAAAGCTGAATATGTTATTAGCTGAATGGTAGCTGCTTTTAGCTACAAAAATGTAGAAAAAGCTTAATATTTAAAAGGAAAGGTTTAAAAAAGGTATAAACAACATGTATAGCCTCATTGTCCTGACATAGATGAATAAGTTAATAGTTGAATAGTTTGTACAGCTGAAAGTAGGCTGAAGGAGTTAAATATCAGATGTACGTAGTAGTATAAGTTCAAGTAGCATTACATCTATAGGGCTTTTCTTTTGAAGGGGTGTTTGGTTTTGGAGAGTGTGAGGTGTAGAGGCACACAGGGGGATAGGAAACGAAAATGAGATGTCTGACATCAATCAATGGGAGGTCATACATGTGTTAGGTGGCCTGTGTGTGTTGTGTGTGTGGTGTGTGTGTGTGTGTGGTGTGTGTGTGGTGTGTGTGTGCTGGTGTGTGTGGTGTTGTGGTGTTGAGGTGTGTTTTTGTCGTGTTGTGTGTGGTTTGTGTGTGTGTGTGTGTTGTGTGTGTGTGTGGTGGTGTGTGTGGTGTGTGTGTGTGTTGTTGTGTGTGTTGAGGTGGTGTGTGAGGTGGTTGTTGTGTGTGTTGTGTGTGTGTTGTGTGTGTTAGTGTGTTGTATGTGTGTTGTGTGTGTTGTGTGTGTGTTGTGTGTGTGGTGTGGTTTGGTGTGTGTGTGCGTGTTTGTCGATGTGGTGTTGTGTTGTTGAGGTGTGTGTTGTGTGTGCTGTTGTGTTGTCGTTGTGGTGGTTGTGTGTGTTGTGTGTTTTTGTGTTGTTGTGTGTGTGTTTGTGTGTGTTGAGGTGGTGTTTGTGTGTGTTAGTGTGTTGTGGGGTTTTGTGTGTGTTTGAGGTGTGTGTTGAGTGTGTGTTGTGTGTGTTGTGTGTGTGTTGTGTGTTGGGTTGTGTGTTGTTGTGTAGTTGAGGGTGTGTTGAGGTGTGTGTTTGTGTGTTGTGTGTGTGTTGTGTGTGTGTTGAGGTGGTGTGTTGTGTTGTTGAGGTGTGGTTGTGTGGTGTGTGTGTTGTTGATGTTTGTGTTGTGTGTGGTTATGTCAAAGCCATTTGAGTATTATTCACATCCTTGATATCAGACGGCAGCTGTCTACATAGTTGGCTTCTTTGATTCCATCTTGTTGAGATTATGGTCCAACTAGTTTGGGCATTTCTTTACTTAGTTCATGAAAACTTATCACTAGTCAGGTCTTTTCAGCGATTAGTGGGCTCTTTTGTTCCGACTTTAGTTAGCATCATAAGCTTACTAGTGCGCCGGGAAGCTTATGCACTAGTTGCTTCCAAAGTATACATGTAAGCTTTTCTGAACTAGTACCTTGACTCTTATCTAGTACCGCTATAAAATGTACTTACATGTTTAACTACGTGCTGCTTGCAAAGCTCTGACATGTTTTAAACTAGTTACTCAATAATAGTCACAACTAGTTATACTAGTGGCATACATTTGTCTTGCACTTGTTTAACTAGTTCGCTACCCTATGGCAGCCATTTGTATTTATTCTTCCACTATCCCTTGATATCAGACGGCAGTCTGTCTACTATCTAGTTGGTCTTTGATTCCACCTTGGTTAGACGATATTGGTCACAGTTGCATTCGCTTTACACAATTATACTCATATGTCCAGTTTTTTCAGCGACTTGTGGCACTTTTGTCCGACTAGTTTAGCACATAAAGCTTATAGTGGACGCCAGGAGCAGCACTAGTTGGCACCCATAAGTATCATCATGTAAGCTTTTTTTCAGTGGAACTAGTGC
>NW_011349629.1:0-7024 GCF_000735185.1 Notothenia coriiceps | reverse complement strand
CTGGCTACGCTAGCACCTCGTATTCTACCATTCATTGCAATCGGACCCGACCGAATCCGGGATTTAAAAACTCTTGTACAGGTTCTTTTTTCCATCTTTTCCGGCACAACATGTACTTACACTGGCCGACCCAGCCTGGGATTGATTTGAGCGTATCAGGAAATGAACACATGTTGTAATAATCGGGTCTGCAACTTCCCGACACTTACACCTCAACCGCAACTAAAAAAGGCATTTTATACGGCCTACCGACTATAATACCCAAAATAACAAGTCCTCTATAGCATCGATCCGTATCGATTCTCGACCGGGATTGCAGTCGCCAAGACACGATCGTATCCTTGGGCTTGCGAAAAAGTGTACGGCGGCTGGTTGGCTCGGCCATTGCGCATCGCGCGTACTTCGACGTCTTCGCTGCGACATAACATCGGTTTATGTCGAAATACTACTAAGAACTTAAAATCGTGTGTGTTATATTCATTTGGACCATATCCTGGTTATTCAATTCTACATAACGCCGATTCATAAACCGGTAACTAGGAAAATATCACATTAGAAAGGGTTAAGTAAACTAAACCAAAATGACTAGACCCACTATTCCATTAAAGCTATCTAACCCGCGAGTCCGACCGAACACTGAAATTAAAGCACAGCGATTTCACACATACAAAAATGACATCACAAAAGTTAGACCTACCCAACACACACTAACACCGACCACGACCGCAAACTACGTAGAACAAGGTGCCAAGTCCAACAGGTGTTTCCAGAACTGGAAAAAAAACGGTGACCTCTGACTAGAGCATGATGTCCACGCCCCATATCACATACTTATTGTAGGTTCGTCGGCTGCAGTCACACACAATGCACCGAGGTGCTGCTCGACCACCCCACAAGTCCCTAATACTCCGCTGATTAAAAACAAACCAAAGATCGAAAACATGCTAGACGATAAGACACCAAAACCTTGCCCGCGAGACAAACACTAACCGAAAAGGGGTAGGGTTACCTATTCTCAACGGACCAACAAGGGAGATACCAAGGTCGGTCCTCCCAAGTCCCCGTAATGCCAGCTTCGACCAGCTCAAAGTCCCTCATCCTCTCCGGTCTTTGGTTAAAGCCCAGTTCCAGGCGTCATACTCTGCGCTATAAAAACGACAACCTCCTCCCCCTTCTTCCACGACCCTCTGCACTCCCCTCATAAGTCGGTTTGTTTCGTCCCTTCAAGTGGACTCTCGCTTTTTCCGCCTCTCCTCACTCCGGTCACCACAGCCCGGGTTTCTGTCCTAGTGGGACTCTGCTTTGTCGACGGAACTTCTCGACTACTCGGACACGGCCTCGCTCAGCATTATACTAAAAAACAAGTGTTGGACGTAGTCCTCTTCTAAGGTCACTAAAAATTCTCGCCTCGTAGCGGAGTCCGTTTTTCTCTCACGCCTTAGGTCACCCCACGTTTCACAAGACATTCCGTCCTCGTGGCCGCGTGCGCGTCGATCTTCCACCGACTGCATCGACAGGCTCTCGACCCGCATGATACCGACATAACCAAAGTCAGACGTACCGTACGCAGCCACCTTCCCTCTTGCGACTATCGTTCCACCAGCCAGTAGTCACCTTACAGTATAACCGCTCCCAGTATATGTGGTCGCGTGTCTCCGCGGTAACTCTCTTCGTCCACCTGTGTCTTTGACACGACTCGAAATGGAGAGCGGTCACCGACTTATACGTCGTCCCTCCGACACAAACGCGGACCGTCAGTTACAGCCGCGTGTCTCTCGTCCCAAGTCTTTCTCTGCCGTCCCAAACCTCGCCGCCTAAGTATTCTCCGACGGAGTAGTTGCTCGCAAGCGAACCGCGGCGCAGCAGCACCTGCTGGGGCGGCGACCCCGGCACCAAATAGGTCCGTCAATTTAGAATATTTAGCAGCCTCCACCTCCAGAGACTTCAGCTTTTTAAGTCGCAGTTTTTCAGCGCCACCCGGGCGTTTCTTCTGCTTATCCATTTTCAGTCTCAGCAGCAGCCCGTCCCGCGACTCCCACCCATGCCATGAGGTCCCGCCCCACCCTGGTTTGTGTTGTGATTGACAGCACTGTCAGGGCTCTCTGAGCCTGTCAGCCCATGATTGATTGACAATGACAAACAATAGTCCAATAATATGTGTCGATGCTGGCAACACACTGCTAGCCCTCTGTAGCCAATTGGCCGGCCCAATTGGAGGGAATTTAGAGGGGAAAAAAAGAAAAGAAAAAAAAAACATTGCGGACCGGCCCACATTGGGTCAACGGCCCACCGGGACGATGCCCGGTATGCCAGATGGCCAGTCCACCCCTGTTTACCGGTACTTGCTTTTGATCAAAGTCAATGCGGAAAACCTGCACTCACACAGGTAGGTGGAGTTGAAGGGAATGAGCACTTTTACAGCCTTTTTGGCGAGGGGGGGAAACTCGGTCTCCACAGAAAGCCACAAGTGGGCAAGTGTCACTTTACTCGTCTTTTTCTCGTTCTTTTGTGTCTCACGCTGCGCCTCCCCTGAAGCTCTCTGGCGCCCCCCAGGGGAGGTGCGCCTCACACTTTGAAAACCGCTGCTCTAACATAAATGCAGAACATTTACTGTAGGCTACTACTCCAAGAGGGCCTTCAGCATTTATTTTAAAACAAAAAAAAACATGTTTCATTATGCCATATGGACTTATACTAATATTTGACTACAGAGCTTCCTGTGTGTGTGTATTTGTGTGTGTCATTGTGTATGCAGGCATGTATGTTTATCATTATTAGTCTTCAAATGTTGTGTGTAAGCATGTGTTTAACAGTCAGTATGCAACAGTGGTTGTTTGTCCTGTTTGGGTTTTCAAGTCAGTTCAAAGCTTGTTATTTAAATCCTCACAGATAAGAAGATGGGTTGAGAAGGTTAACACGTCAGTCTTCATCTTTAACCAGAACCAAAAAGAAAATCATATCAGCATGCCCTAGCCTTTTCATGCATATGTTTTACATTTACAGTATTGTCGTCAAGACTGAACAAAAGCTTTTCTTAATGCTACACAGGCAAATAAAGTAAGTCTAACTCGATCAAATATTCTCCAGAGCCCTCTTCAGGGTCAGGACTGCGGTTAGAGAACAACCACTGCATTGACAAACTGGCATAAAAGAGCCCCGTGCCGTGCCTGATAACTGCTTTGTAGATGGGATTTTGTAATCTAATCAACACTGGCAGTGAGTCCACTGTTATTTTGCAAGTCAACCTCTACATTTTAGCAGGGGATAACAATCCTTGTGGAAGTGTTATTGACCATAGAGCAGAGCTGTGTCATATAAGGTCATGTAACAAGACAGCCAACAAGTCATTTGTAATATATGGCTGCAATTGAATCCATTTCCAGGTAACACTATACATTGACCTCATTTACTCAGAGGGTCCTCAGCATGGAAACCTACCGTTCCACATCAAATAGGGAATGAACCATGTCCAGCATAATAATAAGGCCAGAGGAACATTGACAAAAGGGTTAAGGTCCCTGCCATCAGCTGGTAAATGATTAACGATTACCTTATAATTGCCTTGTACCTGAGAAAAGTTTCAAAAGGGCATAGCATAAACACACTTTGGCAAAGATCCTTGAAATATATATTAAACGTCTCTGCATTAACCATGTACAGACCGAGATCAAGTTCATCTTAGTAAGCTCGGAATCTCACCAGTGTGAATTTCCCTGTGGCAACACAGGAAGGATTTATTAAATATCATAATCCTTGGCATTGCCCAAGCGACATACTTATCTTGACCTACTGTACAAGAATACTGTGATATGCTGTAGCCTGTGGTACTGATTTTCATCCAACCCTAAAATTAATGCACGTTGCAACAAGGGCTGCCCTCAACTAAAGATTTTTCTAGTCGACCAATAGTCGTCAATTCAGGCGATTAGTCGAGTAATCGTTGCACGTTTATGATATATTTATGCTTTTATTATGATTTTATTATGGTTTATTAATTAAGCTCCGTGTTTTGTTATGAAGCCGGCATTCAGGAAGCTGCGCTCCGGTGGTGCGGGTGTGCATTCTTTCTTAAATCTGCGGCCCGTTTCTCCTAATGGAAATGTTTGGGTCCGTTGTAGCTCGTTTCCCCGGGTCAGCCACCGCACAGAACTGTTTTATATACCAAAAGGCATATATGGTTCGATTTTCTTCCCAAATGTCCGTTTTCAACTCAGATATTAATTATCCTTACTATAATGAATGTTAGCATCAGGTATTATGTTCTCTTAAAGCTTCTGGCATTTTTGCATAATCAGCAGGATTGCAAAGGTAGAGTTTGTTCTTTGACACGGTTTTCCACGGTATTCCTCTAGTTCACATTATTCATTCTAGGTCAATTCTAGATATAATCATTAGATCATTAGGTTGGAGAAGCAAAGTAACCTGCACACCATTAATGGCAATTCAATCATGATAACGTTAAGAGATAATTATCTATATACTGTATGTGCTAAAATATGTTTCCCATTGCTGTGGGAGAAAGCTTTAATGATGCAGAGAAAGCCTTGAACCCATATGTACTGGATTAAAAATGAAGAAAGCAGAGATATGTCCTCCATTTAATGCATGGTGGAGAAATAATCCTGAGTCTCCTTGTAGTGTTTTCAATAGCTTCTCATCACAAAGGATTGTGTGTGTTGTGTGCATGCCAGCATGAACACGAGTCCTTATACGTTAAAAGGTCAAGCTCATTTTACAAACATCGTCCTGATAGATCCACTGCTGGTCACGCTTCAACTATTTATTTGCGTCTGTCTTACTACAAAGCTACACACAAAGGGAAATGAGAGGGCTTGTGATTTTCATTGCATTCTTGGTAAATTTGCTTTTCTGTCCTTGACTTTCAAAGCTGCCTCACAGCCACAAGCAAACAAAGCAGCCTGTGTTTCCAGATGACTTTAATATGTTTACATAATTGGTACTCCGGGGTTTATTTAGACTCGCTGAAATCCACTGCTGATTTCCTACAGCAAGGGCAATAGGTTTGTTTTACACATGGTTTGATTCAGTGCATGTAGTTTACTGAAACCTAAAGACCAATACTGGAGGAACCAAGTAAGTCATTCCACAGACCATCAGTGTTATCTTTTTAAATGTAATCCCACATAACTGAGTGTGTTCACTTGTATATTGGTTATACTGTGAGGTGTTTGTAGTATCCTAGAAGTCCCTGTTCATCCTAAAACACTAACTGTGCTGGCGAGCTTTGAAAGAAACCAGGATGTGCAGGTTTCATATCACTGCAGATAACTCAGCAGCTGCCATCTAAAACCTCATGACGGTTGTAAGTCAGTAAGAAAAACATTCATTACAATGATGACATGTATTTTGAAAGTGATGCTCGAGAAGCAATGATGAGGAAACATTAGTTTATCTTGTTTACTGGCAGAGTGGTAAATGCATCAATGTTCAGGCTGCCAGAAACCAAAGGGGTTTATGCTCCGGTTAAAGTGACTTCATGAGAAATGACAGAGGCTGAATTTGAAGGAGTCAAAGACATGTATTTTCTAACGCAGATGTACAGAAATCTGAATATTCTTAGAAGGGAGTATGAATCTCCATTCAATTATGTGAATCATGGTCAAAAATCACAATGGAAAAATAATGTGTTTAACCAATGGTTTAAGCCAGGGGTACTCAAATACAAATCTTAAAGGTCCAAAACAATTTTTTCAATAAGACAAAGGTCCGTTTATTACGGTCATTCAAACTTTTAAACAATTACAACAAGATTCTTAACATGAGGTTGCAAAAACAAAAATAATCTGTATGCAGCAGTTTTCATTGTTATTGTGTCTGTGCTCGATCCCTCAGAGTCGCAGTGTAAGAGCTGCACAGTTATGAATAAAGGCAGCTGCACCCTCTTTCATTCAGCATTCCCATTATTGCTTTATAAATGTCTTGCCCCCTTGTGTGTCCACTGAGGTTCGTCAGGCCCAACATCTTCAACAAACTCCCCCTTTGCCTCATCATAAAAACTCACTAACACCAGCAGCTGAGCATTGTCAGTGGTGCCAATGGACTCGTCCACAGCTAAGGAAATGCACTGTGCATTTTGTATTCCATCACAAAGCTGATGAATCAAATCACCAGCCAGTGTTTCTGTTCTTCTGGTTGCTGTGGAATCTGAGAGGGGGATTTGCTTGACCTGTTATTTCCTCTTTTAGAACATGGTCTCCATCACTTCAGTCATGCATTCTTTTATACTTCAGTTATTATCCAGTGGAAAGCCCTTACCTACTGGCCTAGTTCAGAAAGTGGTTACTTTTTTTTGGCTGGGCAGTGTAGTTTTACACACCGTCTTATTTGACTTTCTCAGGACTTAAAACAGTTTTTTGGGGGCAGACCCCCACAAAGAAAAACATATATTTACACACGTAAGGTCATCATCTTAACAGTTTATTATGCTCATCGCGTCATCCGTGAGCAGAGCATCAAGTTGACATGTCTATTACAGCTGAATGCGGCGATTACCATCTTGTTCAGCAAAACGCCTCACAAACTGATTAAGATCAACAGCTTTAGTGCGTTTTGATTCCATGCTGAGTACAGCCAACCTGACAGGCTCTTCTCTGTCATTGCAGACCGCAAATACCTGATTCCTTCAGTACTTGGGTCCGAATGCTTCTCGTTTTGCGCAGTACCGTTCAAATGAAATCGCCGCCTATCATATTTCCACGCTCGCGCCAGGGCCGGGGGAGGGGTTACAAGGCGTGCGTCTTGTGCTGCATTCACTTGTACTCGGACATTAGAGACTTTCTCTCATAAATGTCTGATGAGCCACAACTTTTCTTTCAAAACAAAGCTGCCAACTGGGGTGGCAAGGCCTATTTTGAGGGTAGCAGTTGTCCCGCCATGCCACCCCAGTAGGTGAAACTAGGCTACTAGCTACAGTACAGATGCAACTAGATGAGCTGTTAACTCTCGCTCTGACTTTTTTTTTTTTAAACACACACATTTTTCCCACCCGCATTCCGCGAAGACC
>NW_011349627.1:13105-17239 GCF_000735185.1 Notothenia coriiceps | reverse complement strand
GCTTATAGTTAGGGCTGATTAGATTCAGCCCCTAGTTTTGCTGATATAGGCTTAGTTTGTCAGGGGACATCTTACTTCTTCCTTCTCTCTGTCTATACCTGTGTACTCTCATGTTCCGATTAACCCAGCTTCCCCAAATTTCTTTCTTTATGGTGTCTATATACGCCGGGATCCGGAGTCATGGATGATCCTGCGGTCCTGTGTCATGGATCGCGAGTCCTGGATCTTGAGTCGTGGCTGTGGTCCTGGATCATAAGTCCTGGATATCCTCGTGGATTCATCTTCCTATTATACACACATGCATTTCCAAACATTTGGACTACCTATGTTGCAAATGTATTATCTTTTCAATTTACACACGGCATCTATTGCACGTCTGTCCGTCCTGGGAGAGGGATCCCTCCTCTGTTGCTCTCCCTGAGGTTTCTCCCATTTTTTCCTTTAAACTGTGGGTTTTCTCTGGAAGTTTTTCCTTGTACGATGTGAGGGTCTAAGGACAGAGGGTGTCGTATTGTCATACTGATATTCTGTACAAACTGTGAAGTCCACTGAGACAAATGTAACATTTGTGATATTGGGCTATATAAATAAACGTTGATTGATTGATTGACTCGGATTTGACTTGGACTCTTCTTGGGTGACTCGGACTTGGACTCGGACTCGAAAAGTGGGGACTCGAGATTGACTTGGATTCGTGAATTGGTGACTTGACTACAATACTGGTTTGTTGTTGACATTATTATTATTATTATTATTATTATCATTACTTTTTGTAGTATTAGTCGGTGCATAGATGACGTAGCAACAGACATATTTAACATACCGACGGTAAATTCACCTAGCCTACAACATAACGTACAAACCAACAGTGGCTACAACATTTTGCAAACCTGCAGCAAGAGTGGGCATTTTAATGGTATCTTGTTTTAACATGCAGGGGGCAGTAACGGCCGCTAACGAGAGTACGCTGCCAGAAATAAAAGTGTAGAAGAAGGGCGCAGACTCCTGCCTATAGGAAGTGTTGAGTTGGTGCTGGTAGTAGTTTTCTTTCTCAGTGCTTATTTATTTCATTGAATCTAACAGAACATATCCCTGGTAAGTCTCTGAATTTACATGAAATGTAGTTAGCATGTTAGTGGTTGATTTAGCTTATCCAGATAAACCACCTGAATGAAAATGGCTTGTTAGCATTAGCTAGGCTGCAGTGTTGGTGTTAACTGGGTTCTGTGCTAAGTGGGGTGTACTTTTCATTATTTCACTTTAAAACACACCATGTTAACTATCCATGGTGTTTTAAATATATTTCACTCACCGTAAACTTAGCAGTCTGAACTGTTTACGTGTTGCTAACTTGCTACTGCCCCCGTGTTAGCATCAGTCTGATAGTGGCTAAACTTTGATGCTACCTATTTGAACGGAAGTTAATGCTACACAATTTGACTTGGACAAGTGTTTTGTGTAAGTTGTTCATGTGTACTTGTGTGTCTTATTAACGCAGAAGACCGGACGCAATAACGCAATGTGTTATGTGTATGGCTGTGTATTCTGGTCAGGGTAATATTAGAGGCAATATTCAGATAAGCAGGTCACTTCTGCGATTGTTGAATGGGGTTTGGTCCTTTTTTTCCTTTCATATAATTGTATCTTCAGTGTGTACTCGCGGCAGAAAGTGTTTGTACAGTAGACCGCGTGCTTTGTGTGTATCACTACTTTTCTCCACGTAGACACATGTAGCGACCTTTGACTGTTTCCTGTTTACATTTGTGGCAGGTCGCTGTGCAAAGCGTAGTGCTGAGCTCAATGAAACCATTGCGGCCCCAGGGACTTTAATGGCATTTTATATGTGAGATATTCAATAGATAACTTATTCAGTTAAACAGGTTGCCAAAATACGGCTACTCGGAGACTTTTGTCTTGCAATTTACAGAAAGCAAAATACCATGTGTTACAGGTTGACTAGCCATAAAGCTAGAGTCCAGTACTCACTCTGCACAGAAGTTATTTTTCTGCTGCATAGCACTATGGTGGTATTCAGTCAATCAGACATGAATGTTAGAACTTGGGCCCTAACGTTGCCTAATATACCAACTGCCCCCCTTAAGACCAAATACACATGTCAGTGTGGTTATAAAAGTAACGGAAAGCTAAAAGAACATTATCAACAATAACCATACTTTTAGTACAAAAATAAATACATCTTGTAGTTCTTTGTATCTGTATTTACAAAAACACATGAACTCCGATTTCTATGAATAAATGTTTTGAATTACAAGTTTTCTCAGTGAAGAGCAGTGCAGTACAGACAGTGAAACCTTTTTCACAAGTGATTTCATGTCTCGATCAAATGGGAGAAATCCTGGACAAATATATATCTGTATTTTCTAAAGTTATCATGTTGCTCCTGCTGACTGAGTATATGGTTAGTATATTATTTACTTAAGTACTATACCTAACAACACTTCTGAAATGCCACAAAGGCTTCATCTTGTTGTAGGAGAAGTAGAACATCACTCTGCTGTTACAATATGTTGACTCTGCATTTTGGTGATGAAATACTCTACTCATGCTTAGTAGTTCTCAGATCAATGGAGCCATACACTGCATCAGGCAGAGCAATGCATGAGAAATGAAGGATTTATGTTTTAGTTTGATAGACCCACCATATACTCGCTGACGCGTCATAAACATTTCAGAAAATGCAGATACTATTTGACTGGTATTTCTCCCATTTGTCCTGGACATTGAAATCTTCCCTGACACATTAAAAGGGCACCGCCATATGGAAACGCCGATCTGTTTATGTCAAATTGTTAACTTGTGGCAAAGATTTCAGGCTTTGTACGGCCCTGACAGAAACTTGCATTGTTCTGACACTAGATGGCAGGCGTCCCTCACGTTTGGCTTGTACTGCTGCTCTCTGTACTGATTTCAATTGGTCTCATTGCAGCTTTTACAATGCAGTTTGGATTCTTTTTTGCATCTCTTAATACACTTATTTCAACCCTACAAGTGTGTTACTTAGACTGGTAATTCAGAGTTTTGCAAAAGCTTTGTAGCCTCTGGTACAATACGTTTTTTAACTAAATACACAAGTGATGGGGAAAAAGCACAGAAACAAATGGTTAAGGCCCTGCCTGCTGAAAAAACAACTACAAATGTTTTTTGGGGAAAAAAGACAAAACACAAAGGCAGCCAATGTTTTGCTGAATCTATTGCCAATTGTTCTGGACGTAACTTGTTGCTATAACCCACACACATTAAGAAAGGAAAAGTTGCATGGCACATGATAGAGGCTCACATTTATCACAGTTCATCCTGCCTTTACGATACGTGATCCCGCAAATTCAGATATCACAATAAAGTTTGATTTTGGATATATTGTGCAGCCCTCACACACACGCATCAAAAGTTGAGTCGTCAGGCGGTTGTTGGGATACACTACAAACGATGTCGTTTATTTTGATTCTATCCTAAGTAGGCTACACACAGTGCATGTTTTACAACTAAAGTGTCCAGACAGAGCAATACAGTCAGAAATTATTGAGGGATTTTGATAATAACACCAGACAGACTATTTGTTTACTTTTAAAGAGCATCTTGCAGGTTTATTTTTTTTCTACATTTATGGTTAAACTTGCTTGAAAATTACAATAAAAAAAAAAAGTGAATGTAGGATTTGATATGTTTTACGAGACATAAGGGCAGGAATTCAGAGGGAAAGGAGCAATTTTGAGCTCTGCTCTTAAAAACGGCTTTTTTTTAAGGTCATACGTCAAACGCGTCATATTACATCACAAAGGGGAAACTTCTCCGCTCTCTGACCGCGTGTATAGTTAGTAGTTGCGTTGAGTTGAGCGGTTGTGTTTTAGTGAGCTGGTATTTTTCGGTAGTTTTACATTGTATTTCACCATTTGTAATCATGGTGCAGTATGGTGTTTGTGCAGGTTGCACAAATACCAGCCTGTCAGGACATCGAGTCCACAGTAAAAAGGACCGGAGCTAACGTTCATTCCTGGGTGCGTTGTGCATCCACCTCCCTGCAGCACACACTCTCCACAGCTTTATCAGGAAACCGTATTACTTCTCTCTCCCCCCCCCCCTTCGCTGCTCTCTCTCTCCCCTCCGGTACAAAGC
>NW_011349627.1:0-11341 GCF_000735185.1 Notothenia coriiceps | reverse complement strand
ATGTCAAACATTATATCATCATATAGGCCTATGCCTCCTTAGTATTACCGTATATAAAATAAAATACTTTACTTTGAATAATTAGTGTTTGGTATGTTTCCATCTACTACTTCTCCCATTCACAAAATCAAATCAAAACATCTAAAATTATATTAATATGTAACAAATATATTCAATTTCAGAGCAGAAGAAACAGCCTTCAAGGGTCAAACTCTGCGGTTAGAGCGATGAGAATATTCGGATCGCGTCCGTTGTGAACGCAGCATAATGCAGTTATGAAAACACTGTTCTGACGCTTTTAAAGCAACTTCGAGATTTTAACAGTATCAGGGGCACACAGGCCATATTGGCCGTAGGACGTACAATTATTTGTGGGGTTTCACGGCCAGACCGAGGGGCTACTACGGCCGTGGCCATCATGGCCGCCGTGAAAATCCTACCCTGGTGACAACGTGATACAGCAGGAAATGATGGGCTCAGAACAGTCTCATAATACACACATGCACACAGAAGGATTCTACACTTGTATTTCATGATCCGCAAAAGGATTCACACTTGTATTTCTGGATCCACACTTGTGTTTTTCAATGCACACACAAATGTGTTCCCTTTCATATACATGTAAATACAATCCAAATACAGAAAAAAGTTTTAAATGTGTATTTTTGATCCACACATATTTGTTTTCCGTTTAAAACCTCTGACCCTGCAAACACAAACCGCTTTCTCTGCACGGATCGCTGTGCATTCGTGTGTGGGTTTTTTGAGACTCCCCTGACGGTCAGCCGATTCGTACATGTAATGTTTTCTATCTATAGCCAATCAGCTGTCTCCTCAATTCTAAGCCAATCACATGAGCGCGCCCCAACAAGGGTAGATTTCTTGCGTTCATGACGTAGCGCTTCATGTACGCATTTTGCGCAGTCCGGAGCTGACAGGTCCATGGAGCCTGCCTGCAGGCGCTAATCTCAGGACACCTCCACTCTCAGTACATTGCCACTTTCCGAGCAGGAAATGCACACAAATACAAGCCTTTATATTATTAAGGTACAGCGCCACTTTCCAAACCATTGATTAATGCTTGTGTGTACACAAAAACGGCAGGCAAAACCGTTTTAAATGTGTGTTTCCTGTATGGCGAATACAGCTGCTTTATTTATGTCTGTATGAAGTTGTTGTGAGTGTGGAGGGAGCAGCTACAGGTTAGCTTAGCCTAATCGATCAGTGCACTACGAAGCCAGTGCTAGACAGTGAACTGTCAACGGGGGGGAGCCCCGCCGGTCATTATCGGCCGATATTCACTCTTAATAGTTTGATCGGTGCTCTCTATAAAGGCCGATCAGGAGAGCTGGATTTGATCGATATGGACATAAACGCGAGTGAAGTGTAACCGGACGCGAGAGAGAGATCAGATCAGTTGCTGAGTCTGACGGAGACAAGCAGCTCTGCATGATCACCTGATGCTCCGCCCTCTGTTTAGCGAGCTGACCGGACTGCGCAAAATACTTATATGAAGTGTCATGAATGCAAGAAATCTACCCTCGTGGGGGCACGCTCATTTGATTGGCTTAGACTGGAGGAGACATCTGATTGGCTATAGATGAGAGAAATTACAAGTACGAATCGGGTGACCGTCAGGGGAGTCTCAAAAAACCCACACACGAATGCACAGCGATCCGTGCACAGAAAGCGGTTTGTGTTTTCAGGTTCAGGGGATTTAAACGGAAAACAAATGTGTGGATCAAAAATACATATGTAAAACTTTTTTCTGTATTTGGATTTTATTTATGAAACGGAACACATTTGTGTGTGCATTGAAAAACACAAGTGTGGATCATGAAATACAAGTGTGAATCCTTCTGTGTGCATGTGTGTATTATCAGACTGTTCTGAGCCCATAGGAAATGCCTTTGCAGATGTGTATATGTCATTTGGTATATACAGTATGTCCGCTATGCAGCTGTTCATTCACCCAAAATCAAAGCTGGTAAATGTTTTAATGTTTTCAGTATATAAACTGCATTTAAATGTGACCAAAGCAATACAAGTTCCACCATCTACACAGTGTAGATAAGTGAGGGGTAATGTGCAGCAAGCCAGTCATTAATAAGAAAAGAACCCAGACTGGGCGAGTAAGGTTCCAACAAGAAGCTGAGAGATCTTGATTCACCCTGAAGGTGTTTTCCAAACTTTTATGTTTTATAACTAATTATTACACTGCTAAGTTTAATACTCTATGCTGTTGGTCAATTTCAACTATTCTGAGATCTGCCCTTCTTTGCTAGCATTCTAGTGTCTAGACAAGAACAAGAAAACGGTGCAAGAGAAAGTAAAAAAACAAAACAGAGAGAGCTGGACAAAATATAGAAATCATCAGAAGAAAACAGACGGGAAGCAAATACTGACAGGAACACGGTATGAGCTCTGGCAGTGTTCAAAGACTGGTTAATGACAAAGGAAATGTGAACAGACTTGGACGGTTAAAGAAAACTCAGTGCTGCCTACATCTTAAGTTATGTTGCCACAGTTCCAGCCATTGGCTCGCAGTGGATCCCACTATCTCTTTAAAGCGGAAGCAACACTGTCGTTTTAAAAAAAATATTATGAGTCAAGTCGTTTTTAGTACGTTGCTGCTCGCCTTCTGGATTCTACTCCTCCTGCCGTTGTTCGTATTGTCATGTATGCCCGGCCTGCTGCACACTTGATGTTTGTTTCCTTTTTATTGAGCTTAATCACTCATGGACTTTTTTGTTCCCCAGGTGTTACTGGTAGTGGCAGTAAAAATGAAACAATTCCACAGGTGATTAAGCAGTCAGAAGACGGACTGGAGGAGATGTCCCTCGACCAATCTCCATCCGTCAACCACACCTTAAACATCTCTGTAGTATCTTCAACTCCACTCAACCAATCTTCAGAAGGAATGCAACCACAGCCAGTATTACCCACACAGGTTGCTCAGACTGCGCCCATCACCAGCACTGCTGATACTACACCCACAATTGCAAGGAATGTCAACAAAACCACTTCACCAGTGACTTCACATCACACCTCAGCTACACCCACAGCACCTCCAATAACTCGAAAAACAACTACACAAACAACACCCTTCATGAAAACATCGACGACTACACCAACAAAAACTCCACCACCAACAACAACAGCTACACCAACAACAACAACAGCTCCACCAGCACCACCCTTCTCCACAGCAGCAGCGTCAAACCGTGCAACAACTATAAAAACTACAACCACACTACCAAAAGCTAACACGACCCTTACGGTGACTACAACCAAAGGTACGCAACAGACGAAAGCCCCAAGCTCTGCAGCGCCACCACCAGTTCAGACGTCTTTACCCAAAGAGACCACCACCGTAACCGTCAGCAGCACCACTACTGAAAATAACAAAGGGCCTGTTGCCTTTGGAACGGTGGTAGAGGTTGCTGTGTCGCCGTTGACCCTGCAGCTGGTGGACACGGCGTCTTTACTCTCCGTCTTGCTCTTTGGCCTGCTCTTCTTCTTGGTCTCGGTGGCCGTGTTCGTCACTCAGGCCTACGAGAGCTACCGGAGGAAGGACTACACCCAGGTGGACTACCTGATCAACGGCATGTACACAGACTCTGGGGTGTGAGGGGGGAGGCACAGCGCGTCTTATTGCCTGGAGACTGTAACATGGAGGATGGACAGCATGGTGCCGCTGTTGATTCACAAAGTAAGTCAGTGTTCCTGTTAGACAGTTCACAGGAGAAGAGGGAAAGGACTACACCAACATCCCTGATCTGCTCCACTTAACTCTTCGTTCTTCCCTGCTTCTCTTTCTTTAATGGCTTCAACGCTAGGGGTTTGGTCCCAGTGTGCCCAATGTTGAGCACGTTGTTTAGGTTACTTGTACGTAACCCTGGTTCTATGCGTAGGTGCGAAGCCTTCTATTGGTCCACGGCAGATCTCCTCCACTGCTGGTCGGTCAGTCAGTCAGTCAGTTCAGCTGTGGTTGGTCAGCGTGGCTCGACCAATCAGGATGCTTCCAAGGTAAAACAAAAAAACGTTTTTTCCTTTACTGAAATATATGTGTAGGCCTTATTGCCAAATTGTTTCAGGTTTTGTATCTTTTCCAGATGAATGTATTTCAACTCTTAATTTATAGCATTATGCATTTCTTTCCATATTCAAATAGATGTTTCTATTTGGAATATAAGGTCACAACGATATGAAGGACCGAAGCAGACTTGTGAATATAATATACGAAATGGGACTTTATTTCACATAAAAGGGACTCAAAATGTTAAGTAAAAACTCTTTACAAATGCTTTGTCAACCTTAAACAATGACTTGCAAGACGTCTTAAGAATAATACACCAAGAGGGCTAAGCAATAATTCAGTATAATAATCAATATCCTTCGTATCAAGTCTGATCACATGTCTGGGCAAAATGTGAATATTTTAGATAACTTAACTGAAGAGTTTTACTAAAATTGGTCACTTACATTTGAATAATTGTTTCTGATGTAATACATTCAGCCTGTCTTGTATTTATTTTTTTATATGAAACTGATAGAAAAGATGTCCAAAAGTTGAACTACATGCGCGTCAGTTGAATTATCTTTTGAATGTAGCCAATAATTAACATAGAGTGCAATGGAAAAGATCTGAGTGACTGGGAAACACTTGGTGCACATGAAATCTGTCTGACAGTGATGGTGTGTAGCATTTCTCTATTGCGGTCTTCAGTTTGTTAAACCTGCTTTTGACCTTGGTACTTAGAACGAGTAGGGCTGCACGCTTTGGAAAACAAAAATAAATTGCGATTATTTTGATTTACGATTTTATAGGGAAAGAACATTTACGAAACATTTTTTATTTTATCATTGAATGACATTAAAATGATCAACAGGTCAATGATTATGAATGAATTGTGTGGAATAACAGGACCTCTGCAGCACCACAATACTTCATTAAGATATGTTTACATATTTTTCCTTTACAAAATATTGCTTCTACTGCGATTTAGATATTGCTCTCGTCCATATTGAGATTTCTAAAAAGGTATTTCTAAAATGTTCAGCCCTCATCAGGACATAGCACTCAGTTCTTTTTCAATTCTACCTAAAAATATAGAGCAGACTTTGATTCCGATTAAATGTTGGATGAATTGTGCAGCCCTAGTTCTGAGAAATAATAATGATACGTCAACAACATCTTAAACTTCAACATCTGTTTAGACTAATGACAGATGTTGTTATAGCCTAGCTTAGCTCAACTCCTGCTAGCCTTTCACATTCTTTGTTACTGCAGCCAGCCATTACTGTCACCATTTTATAATGTGCACATCACACTACTGCAAACGACGAGGGTTACTATGCCAACATGTTTTACTTTTTTTTTTATATCAAATATTTCGCAAATGATTGCATTTGATTTCACCGTCGTTCCATTAGCTTTCATTGATGACATTTCAGCTGCTTAGTTTCTTGTTTTTGAACGTGTCCTGCAATGAATCATGGGAACGGCCCCATACTAGCTTATTTCAATACATTTCATATTTTACTCACAATTCATGTATTTTCAAAGCCTCTGCTATTTTTTATCTTAATTTTGAATTGTCTGTATTAATCCATCATCTGTATTAATGACCAATGTATGGGTATTATTTTGACCATTGTTCCTAAACAGAGTATTCATCTGGCTACAGATATAACTCTGTATATTTTCTCGTGTTTTAGTTTTAATGTTTCATATTTCATTTATGCATTTCAAACCATTTTTCCACTTTAAAATGCATCACTCTTTTCTCATCATTGTGTTATCCTAATGAATGGGTTTAAGTTACCATTATCTTTCCCATAATGAGTGAGAAACTGAATTATGGAAGTTATAAATGTGAAAGCAGGTGTCTTAAAGTTTGCATTACAGTTGAAAATTGATGAACACACACTTGGCAGTAACTGCTAGTTATGAACAATATGTAATATTAGGAATTATGGACAGATGTTCTAAGTTGCTCTTAATAGATCTCCAGAGAACGAACAAACGGATTTCTTGTTGCCTTTTCTCTTCCCTCGACCACTTTGTATTAGCGTTCTCCTCCTGAGGGTTCATGGTTGATGGACAGTTGCCAAATATTCGCTGAAGCACATTATTGTAAGATAAAGCCAAGGAAACATAAAGCCATTACTAATGAGACGATCATCATGTGAAACAGAGTATTTGTGCAGTAATTACAGCAAAATGCATTTCCTTAATCTCTTTCTTTTATTATTATTTTCCACATCTTTAAAGTTTACGTCACCCAATAATAGATTTTTTGCTTTTTTTGTAAGAAAATAAAACAATCATTATATTTGGAAAATGTCTGTTTTCAGAATTGCAGGGGAATATAAAATGAGTTTAAAAGAGCATCAGAGGCCATTGGCACTGAAGGACAGAGTGGCTTTGTTTGAAATAATTGATGTCTAAAATATGTTTATCTCGGGAACAAGACATTCCAATTTTTTGGGAAATTAAATCTTTTTTTATTATCCTGTTATAGCCATAAGACTAGATATTTGATTGGAACACCAGTTATTATGATCAAATATAATCCTGAGGTTATTCAAATCTGATCAAAATAAGAGTTAATGAAATGAGCCGCTCTCAAGCGTGGGTCCTGTGATTTTTTTTTTTTTCATGATCTCTCACTAATCCGATTAAGATTAGGATGGGAAATGTTCTCGTCATTATTGATCAAATCTCAAACCAACCCACCTTCCACTCATTGGATAAAAACAGACATAACTGTTTGGTATTTAGAGATATTTAGCATAGTTCACTTAATTCTTTGTTCTTTGGGGTTATGATTTCACATTCTGTAAGTTGACTCAAGTGAAGTGAAATCCAAATGTCAGACGATTAGAATGCAAACTGATGATGGACTGTGTCCATGACGTGAGGGAAGCGTTTTCCTCATTTGAGGATTTTCTAACTTTGATTTACACTTCTGTTGCCAATAATTGTAACGTGCGCTGTTTGAGCTCCTGGCTGATGAGTTCAGGGTGGACCTGTGTTTGCAGGATGTCGAGAAATGACGTGTGTGCCAACTCAACATTGTACGAATGCACTTTAAAAATATATTTTTTCTTGCAGAGTAAATAAATATTGAAAAAGAAATATAACTTGTTTGTTTTTGAGTCGTCAATGGAGTCTAATCTTTACTTTTGATCGTGGCTGCGAGGTGTGGTGCATTTATGCTGTAATACCATCAGTCTGCAGGCAGAGGGCGGTCTCTGATCGGGCCCCTGTACGGAGGCCCCCCCATCTGCCCATCACACTCTCCAGCTCCACCTAGGGCGGCTTCGCTTCTGCACAACGTATTTGTAAAAGGTGAAATATTTTTATTGGGCCAGTTTTCCGAGCCATTCTTGTTAATGAAATAGAAAAATGCACTCTAATAAAAATTCCCATTGCGTGTTAAACACTGGTTTCTGTTAATGTTTGGCAGGAGAGATGTTTCCAAATGTATCTCAGTGATTGTTCCAATACCTGTTAAACATTAGACACACTGCTAACTCTTAAAGGGACATAACTGCATTTCTATCTTCCTATCTTTGAAGGCTGTGACCCCCTCACTACACAACAAATCAACAATTGTTCACAGCATGACGGGATGTTTTATGTCGTGTGTTTTAAATTGGTTATCCTATTTTCTTTTTTGTCCACACGTGCTATGTTAAAAAAAACTAACCTTTTATTTTTACATACAGTAAAAATTAAACAAAACAAAGGAAAATGCCTAATTGTATATTTTAAATCACAAGGCAGTTTTTTATGTTAAGGGAACTTTTTTAAATGATCTTAAACATGTTTAGAAACATTGTTTTTTTCTTAGCAAAAGTTGTCGATGGTACCTTGTAGTCTATTTTCCTGGTTCGACCTCAGTCAAGATTCAGAGCCACAACAAATAAAAACTGGGTATAAATCATCACCAGGGCGACATCCTGCACGAACCAGGCCGGCCCAGCTAGCTTCAACAGCTACTGCCATCTCTCTCAGTGGAGGAAGTGCACCATTCCTTCAGCTTTGGAAATGTTTGTAAGTGGAATTTACTGAACTGATGAAAAATGAACTGGACATTTTGTTAGACCTCAAGAATGCACACAATGTTTTTGACTGAAAAACTCTGAATGTAATCACAACTCAGGTCTGTTTACAGGAGAACTCTACAAGGCCCCTGACCAAAAGAATAATGTAACTTCGACAAAATCACATTTTTGAGAGCAAACACGTGTTTTTAAAAAAAAAAAAAAAATACCTTAAGGCATCCTCCTGTGGTTTAATTATTCACTGCTGCAATGACGTACATGTGTAGTGACACACGTATTCCTGACCACATCATCTTAATCTGCAGAGTACAGCTGTCAAAAATACATCATCTTCCCGTTGCCCGAGGGCACTTTGATGACATCACCACCTGCTCCAAACATCCCAATCTTGTGCCACTCTCATGGACTCTACCACCGTTATCCCCCCCACCTCCTCATGTCTGTCAGCCCCTGGTCTTCCTGCACAACTTCTTCCTCTCAACTGCGGTGAGCATGATGTTATTTGCTGGCGACCCGACTGTTCTTGTGTCCGAACCACTGTTACTTTTGCCGTCCAGACCTTTAACCCTGCCACTGACCGGATCTCCTGTTTCACAGAGTTGTTAGTACTGTGCATTTCACCCCAGGGATCCGCCTGCATTTCAAAGGCAACTACTCTCTTTTTGATATTTGTGTTGTATGTCCAGGTTTTGCATTCGTTGTGTGCAATGGATGTGATCAATGAGTGCATCGGGTTTTATTTGTATGAAAGGGGAATTATTCTTGGTACTCCATATCTTATCTAGTATCGCAAGCTGAGCTCTTGCAATGGCCAATCTGCTCCTCAGTTCCAAGTCTGAGGTGCAATGCTTGTTCAACAAAGACCTGGGGTAAATAAATGGTCTACTGTTTCCAGCACTTTCCCATCAGTTTTCACTCCATGCTGTTCCTCATCATTCACCTGAGATGTTACCATCACTCTACTTGTCTCCATATCCTAATGAAGCTCAGCGCATGTTCAACCAGGAAGACCGTCTTTACTCATTCATTTACTATTTCACTACTCTCTCCTCTCAATAAGTGATCGGGGGCGTCACTCCCCAGCTAACCAATCACTTCGCTCTATTCTCACAAGCCTATCATAGCACTCTGCTAAAACTTTTGGTAACACTTTATATTAAGGTACTCAAATTAACCATCAACTAGTTGTTAATTAACATGCATATTAGCAGTATATTGGCTCTTTAGTAGTCATTATAAAACACTTATTAATGCCTCATTCTACATGACCATATTCTATAAGTAATAAGCCATTAGTTGAGAGTTTTTCCTCAATAACTTTCGAATTAGTGCTTATTTGTTGCAAGTAAGGAAGTTGTTGTACATGAGTTTTGGTCGTAATATGCTCTGCTCAATATGGGCCTAATAAGGTAGTACCACAAGAATAGTAATTCTCCCATAATAACACTTTACAGTGTAGCGTAAGGCTTAAACTACAGGGTACAGGGTACTTATTATGTTATAGTTTGGATCCCTAAAGCTTTTTGTCTACCATCCCATCATTCAAGGGTGGTTTTCATATAAGTAATGTTTGTTTTTTGGACGGAAACTATGTTCAATCTGAATTTACTTTAAAATAAAAAAATCTATATTGATTCTGACTTTTCTACATCTAACTCACAGGTGTATCATTGCTTTGAGAAAAAAGACGATGACTTTACCCCTTTTAGAAGGGAAGATATGGTCATTTGTTCTGGGAATGTCATTTTGGAGCCTGAGACCTGAAAAACAGGCTCAGGGCTCAACAGGTTAAGGTAAGGTGGCGCCTGCCCATTGTAGGCGAGAAGAATAATTTTCCCTTGATTATTTTACCCCTCATCCGTTAGTGGGGAAATGTAGCCCTATAACTAAATGTTCTTCTAACCTGTAGTTCAATTGTAACTGTAGTGGATTATTTGGAATGTTAAAGAGGCCCAGTTATGCTTTTTGGAGTTTCCCCTTTCTTGTAATGTGGTATATAATGTAGGTTCGTGTTTGTGTTCCCTCCAGCGGTCGTCTAAATCTGCCCTCAGCATTAATGTCAAAGACAATTCAATGCTTTCTCTCAAACTGGATTCATGCTTAATTAAGATGCTAACTGGATATTAGCCTGAGACAAAAAGTCATGGCAAAACTGTGCTGTAGCTGTTGTGCATATTTTAAATACAGCCTTTGAACCCATTGAATTAAATGATTACATACAGAACTGAGGTTACATCCAGGTAACTTCTTCACTGCCCTGTCTTAAAATGAGTTTAAGACCACTGTGTGCTCTGAGTTTGATGTTTTATCTGCAGAGTGGGTGGTCGTGAGGAGCAGTGGAGGGTTGTTTGTTAAAAAGGAGCCGATAACAGTCTTTCTTTATCGTTTCCATCTGCGTCAGACAACACAGGCAGCCAGGTTCTCCCGCCGTAGATGTGCTGTGAGACATAACTATAACTCAAGCTTTACTCTCAGCCGAGGTAAACTGTTTCACCTGAAACTGAGTTCAGTGTTCTGATGATCATGTTCTGGTTGCAGGGTTGTTCAAAAATTAAGAAAGCTCTAGCTAGCTACTTCTTGGGGCTTTTGACCTGCATCTGGTTGTTTTACACATACATACTTTGTTGTCCGATCTGAACATTACAGTCAGGTAAAGTGAAATTACTGAGTTGTATTCCTTTAAATCACTCGTGTTGATAAAGCAAGTAGGAGTGATTTGACTTATTTGGTAATGTACAATAAACAAAATCCTACATTAATTCAACTTCATTGTGTTAAGTAAACTAACAAAAAGAAAGTGTATGATGTAAATGTAAATGTCATTAAGATGCTTTACTTAAACGCAATAAATATGTATTTGTTTTCTAGACTTTTCCTATTTATTCAATAGTTTTTGTGCAATGGGTTGACATAAATAAAGGAAGTCAATGTCCCAGACCTCACCAGTGCACAACCCCCTGCTGACTGCTGTTGGCGGTAACATTCCGATTTGCAGAATTGTTACATATGCATGTATTAGTATTTAGGTCTGAGGTTCCCGACATGGGGGTTAGGCCTCCCCAGGGGTCACAATGTGTGAGTAAGGGGCGGAGATGGAAAGAGTAATAGAATGTTGTACTGTTAAAAACCTACTTACTGTTTTAAAACGTACATGGTACAAATACAAAGTCTAGAATGCACTGGTACATGTATATTTTCTGTGAGCTCTTCACATCTAGCTCAGTACTACACACTGATTTATTGTCTTTGTTATATTGCAACATGC
>NW_011349626.1:0-1370 GCF_000735185.1 Notothenia coriiceps | reverse complement strand
GCCTCGTTGTCGCTAGTGATTTGGTCTTTGACTTAACGCAGCCCTTATTCTAGAAAACAGGTACACTGAAACAGTGTTGTGAGGAAAAGTCATTGTTTGAGCTCCAGACTCCACAGCACACATATTCAGTAGGCCTACGCCTTTTGGTTTGTCAAAATGTTCAACTTTAAAGCTCTGTCAGCTCTGTTTCAAGCCAGTGTTTTAGCTGTAATTTAAGTTTTGATACAGGCTAAAATCAGTGTTGTTCAAGTCAGAGTCACATGGTCAATTTCACCTCATTGTTGTGTCCTCAGCAGCTGCGGATTGAACTGCGCTTGTTTTTCCCTGCAGCTATTTGCTGTGTTCTCCTATAGAGGTCACTGTTTCTGCACTTTAACTTGAATCTGATACAGGCATAGTTTAACTTACGTTAAAGGTCATACTGTTTATCATAAGGATAATTGATGCTTTGCCACAAGCTAACTTGCATTGCTGTTAATAACATCAATCACATAACTTGACGAAATGGACGTGTTTATTATTGTTAGGCAGGAACCCTCAGTGATAGTACGTTTCCTGTGAATAAGGTGCAGCTTTCACCCTTCAACAAACTAAGACTATACTTTCAGGGATCATTTCTATAGTTTCTGACTTGAGAAATGTGTTTCTAAAGTGATTGGTCTCGCTACCCACGATGATGAAACGTGATATTCCCTTCTGAGCGTGAAGCGGACACAGAGTAGTGATTCAGTTCATATGCTCTCTGTCATTGATGATCGTTCTTTGCTTCTTCGGGAGTATTGAGGAAGGGAATATGATCAGAGTGGTAGTCAGTATCAGTACAATATAAAAACCTCTTAAATTGGTGCAACGCGCTAAAACACTGTGACATGTTTTATGTCTTTATAGGTTCAAATATTTCCTCGGCTCGTATAATTTTCATCAGACATGATTTAATCCAGTCAGTGGGAGCCCTTGTTGTCGCTAGTGATTTGGTCTTTGACTTAAAGGTGGGGTAGGTTATTTTAGAGAAACCAGCTCGAGTGCGTTAGAATTTGAAAATACACAACAGGAAAAAATCTGCCACTTCCTTACAGAGCCCCTCCTCCAACACACACGAATGCGCACATGACCAATGAGGGCACGAGATAAGTTTGTGCACAGATGGAAGGCTGACAGGCAGGTAGGCCATCCAGTTACTTTAGCCGGCTCAGATGATTGGTGGTGCTTTTTACAGTACTACGGCTTCCACAGATGACATTTTCTTATGGATTTTTTGTCAAAGCACTTAAGATTTTCATTCCTTTCGGGATGTTAAGAGCATTCCATGGAATATAACAAAAAGTGTATCTTGAGCCGGTTTCTCAAACTTACATACCCCACCTTTAACG
>NW_011349625.1:0-2472 GCF_000735185.1 Notothenia coriiceps | reverse complement strand
CTAAAACAGGTGGTCTTGGACCGCTTGCTAGTGAACTCTGGAGCGGTTCATTGCTGGTGTGAACGCAGTCCGCACCAAAACATAGGAAGCGTAGTATTTACGAGTCACAAGAACGCGGATGTCTCCAAAAATCTTTAGCGAAACAGTCTTTCAAGACATCCGCGGTTGTTTAGTGAAAGAGTGAAGCAGAATGAAGTGTTGAACAGTGTCCTGTAAAGTAAAAATTCTCCGTCAGCTACATAAAAGTAAGAACACCTGTCGTCGGTGAAACGCCCTCCTCACTGCAGAACGTCTCATTATATGTGTTATAATGTTTTTTAACGGACGTTGTCTGATTATATAATCATATGCGCGGGCCGCTAGTGTCTGTTGATCTCCAGATTAACAGCAGCATGAGAATAACCTGCCGAAATACCTGCCGATGCTCCATGGCGGAGGCTCCGGTAGAAATTGACAGGATTTGCGGTTTTAGCCCCTTGATGTCTGACCAATGGTTGAACAGCATTTCCGTGCACATGACTTGTGTTTAAAGTTTATAGTCCGTTTGAGTTTTGCCCGTGTGAACGCAAACCGAACCTTCTGACAAATGAAACAATCTAACAAACTGTGGTCTGGTGCGCCAGAGAGCGGACTATTAGGTGTGAATGCGACCTAAGAGTCGATATACAAGTGATACATAATTTGTAACATGTAGCTTTAACTGAAAGGCAACAGCTAACAGTGGAGAACCTAGAGGGCACTTTCTGTGGCTATGGGGTTAGATTTGTCTCAATAATATTTGTGTGAACATAAAAATAATTTGTAAATGTCAAACACCCTCACAAAAACAATGTGCAAATACAAAACATATTTTCACAAATGAAAAAAAGATCTGTGAATACTATCATTAGCTTACAAATAAACAAAAGGAATGTGTGAGTCTCTCTAACATTGTATTTGCAGATCCATTTTTTGGTGGGTTTGCAAATCTTTTGAATGCATTTGTGGAAAAGTTTAAAATGTAGAAATCACACATTCTTTTTATGTTAACACAAATATTATTGAGACAAAGCTAACCCCTTACTTGGCGCTCATTCTAGGTTTGTGTATTTTGGGTTTAGCGAGACTGGACCTGTGCATAATTTCTATGTATTCTTTATTTATTTGTCCTTTCATTCACTCTGCGTTCACCAGTTATCTTTCCAGAACATTGTGTCTCTACTTCAAAGTTAATTTACTTACTGAAAGCAAAGGACAGTTGGAAGGATTTTAACACTCTTTAATTAAACTGGATATTATGCATCCGTCCAACCATCTGCCAATCGATCGTGCGTCTAACCAGCGGTAGATATACAACCTTCTGTTCGCAGCACAGAGTGTCCTTGGCTCTTAATAATCTCTTCAGTATTCAAGAGCAGCGTCTGGTTAGGTTTCTATACGGATCAATGAAAAAGACCCGTACGGGAAGGATTTCAGTGTTTCATTTAGACGTGAATCAGAACAATTCAGCCACGAGGATGAGGATGTCGGTGCTTAATTAAAAACATTCAAAGGACTGAGACCAATGGAGATCCTTACTGTCATGTAATGGACCATGAACTCTCTTCCACTTATACAAGCACCTCTTGAGGAAATTGGTAAATACTGCAACACAAGACCTCAGAAAAGTTTGAGATGAAATCAGAAGCAGAACAAAAACATCCAAGCACTGACAGGTACATGCGTTGATGCCAAAGGTGTTTTTTGATGATGCTCAAGAGCTCATACAGGTAGTTGGAAAATAGAAAATGGCACCAACATAAAAAAAAACATCATTGGTTGACGGTTTCAAGGATGTATAAAATGAACTAGATACTAGGGCTGTCCCGAATACCATTTTTCGGGCTCCGGATATTCGGTAGTAATCAGTATTCGGATATTCGGCCCGCGCGGGGTGCGTAGTAATCAGCAGCGAACCGCTTCAGCACGTGTATTTCGGTTTTATTCACAGCATTCATTTTGTTATTCTACAGCAGGGGTGCCCACACTTTTTTGGCTGGTGAGCTACTTTTGAAATGACCAGCTCGACGAGCATCGTAAATGTTGACACAAAAATGTCGTGGACAAGATTGAGGACAATAACATATAGATTTGTGTGTGCTAAACACAATATAAGCATAACAAGAATTGAAACCCGTGCTTATATATTTATATCCACTATATTAGTGGGCGACTGTGGCTGCGAGGGAGTGCGGTCGTCTTCACCCAGAAGGTTGTGGGTTCGATCCCAGCCCATGCAGTCAACATGTCGATGTATCCTTGGGCAAGATATTTAACCCTGAGTTGCTCCCGATGGCCAACGGTCTGTGAATGTTAGTTCCTAGACTGATACACTGCTCTGTATGAATGGGTGTGAATGGGTGACTGACATGTAGTATTAGGGCTGCTCAATTAATCGTATTTTAAATCGCAATTATGATTATGGCTTGCAACGATTACGAAAACTTTTTTTTT
>NW_011349624.1:0-2763 GCF_000735185.1 Notothenia coriiceps | reverse complement strand
GCTGTCCGTGTAATATGTAAATAAGCTGCGCAGTAGCCCTGACGTCATTGGCTGCCCATCCTCTGGTCCGCCTCTGAAGATGGTGATTGGATTGACGTCATCCAATCGCAGCGCACAGCCGGCGCACACCTGCTGGGGACGAGTACAAAGGCCGTGGACTATCACCACTCTGGAGGCTCTGTTGAGTGAATAGACGCCTCTCGCTACTTGCTCTTTGTTCTGTGGTTAACTTGTGTGGTCTGTGTTTAGATAGTGTTTAGAGTGGTTAGTATTGTGTGACTGTTGCCTTTCGTTTAGCTGTGTTTTGTATAGATTCTTTGGTTAGTTGTACCACTTTTAAAGTGAGGTTTTGTTTCGTTCTTTATATTATTTATTTTCCCAGTATGCGTTTAGACTCACTTTTTAGAGTCTTCCCTTAGTTTGGTTGCCCATTTAAACTTGCGCCCTTGTGGTCTCTATTGTTTGTTATTCAAACGGGTGTTTTTGGCTCTTTTGTTTGTTTCAGGCTGCTTGCCTGCCATTTTGTTCACCTGTTGTGCATTAAAACAACTTATAACTTTTACCAATCCCATTCTGGTTGTGTTGCTTCCCTTTGATTCCCCTAGCTCAGAAGGGAACGTAATAGGTGTGAACGCAAGTATATCGTAGTTCTGATGAACTATTGTGGGAAAAGTACTCCGGTGTGAACGCGGCTATAAGAACCTTTTTCTCCCACGAAAGTACCTGCTCTCTAGCAGGGACAGAAAAGGGGGTAAAAAGGTTCTGATGAACTAATTTTAGTCCCGGCTCTTTTTGGTGTGAACGCGACATTTCGGAACTATATAAGAACTAAAGTGGGAAAAGTACTGCGGTGTGAACGCGCCTAATGTGTTGAAAGGTGCTGTATTCATAAACTTGCCTTGCCTTGCCTAACACTAAAGTCAAGTTTATTATTTTGTTAATGATATTAACTGAAGGTAAGATTGGAAGGCTGCCTAAAGGTACATTGGACAGGTAGAAGCTACAGAACCTGCCGGGCATAAAGGAGTAAGAGCGAGAACAGAGTGAGACAGAGGGGTTGGGACAGCAGAGGGTGGGGTTTGGAATGCAGCCGACAGCATGCAGACAGGTGTGGTGAGGTGATGAAGCATCAGGTGAAGAGCAGAGAGAAATAGCCACTGATAAACAGACAGACACATCTTTAAGACTTGCTGAGCAGGCAAATCAGGTAAACATTCAGTTGAGTAATCAAACAGAGAAAAGCCTCCACATATTTACTTCCCAATACTTGTTTTCCAGTGAGGAAACTGAAACAAGGTGCGGCAGAATGTATCATACCTCCGGTTAAATAGGCGTAGAAAGTTACCACAAAGATCACTGCATTGACATTTGAAGTATGTACACACACTATTAAGGACACGATTGAATTACACAAAAACGAAATAGAACCAACTAAAACATAAACTTACTCCTCAGATAGAAAAATGCTAGCTAGATCAAAATACTATGATAGACTAATAAACTATCTAAAGGTAAGCAGCAACAGTTTTTTTTTTGCTAGTTCAGTTTTCTTTTTCAAGGTTTTCAAAGAAATGTAACATTGACATTGGACGCTCGTTCTAAGCATCTTATTACCTTTATTAAAACTACTAATGCCAAGCGATTCTTTAATGAAAACAAATATTATAGAAAAAAAAGCTATAATTTAATTGTGAGCTATTTGAAATGTGTTTTATGCAAATAACCAGGACTCCTCTCTATTAAACACTATTATTTTGTAATTCATGAGCCAAAAAAAGAGACAAAGGACACAATACGCAAAGTTCAATATACATTTGACTGATATTATTATTGTTTTAACTTTTTTCAAATGTTCGATGGAAATAATGCTGTTATGTGAAATATTTTGACCACGATTATCATGTAGTGAAAATCTGATACTGCGACAACCCCTCTCCCAAGACTGAAAAAAGCAAAAATTGGAAGCAAAGTCTGACATTTCTACTTCCTTTAGTATAAATTTATGACCTTTTTCTATCCCTTCTGAAAGCCCTCGTGGTTTATCATTTGAAACCTTTCTTGGGCCATAAATTGCCAGTCTGTTCAAATTGGGTGTCTACCAATCTGAGACCCCGTCCACACGGAGCCGATTTCAGTTGTATCCGCTAAAGTTCTTTATCGTATAGACGGTTCGTCCACACGAAGCCGAAACGGAGCCGCGGCTTCGGAGCCCGGAGCCGATACACTTTGAAAACGGCTCCCAAAGTGGGTAAGTCTGGAGACTAAACGCTTCCGGCTCCATGTGTACGCCCTATACGATCATTTCCTGAATCGATGACGCCATAGCCCCGCCTCTCCCCACCTCTTCTGCTCACCCCCGCGTCATTGCTGATGCGTTTCGCCAACAACAACAACAATAATGGCGAATCACAGGGTTGCGTTCGTGCTCCAGACGCTACTGACCATGATACAGATGTTAGTGGAAAATCTACAGCTCCTCCACCACAACCATCAGCAACAAGTGAACATGGAGAATTACATGAACTACATGTTGTTAAATCCACCACGGAGAATAACTAGAATGGCAACCAGGTAACCATGGCAACCATGCTCGGGGGGTCTTATTCGCTGCTTTTGGTGTATTTTGTGGAGGAAGTACAGCGCCACTTACAGGCCCGGCATATGTACTACAGCGTCTCCAGCGGTTTCGTTTGGACCGACACATTTTTTGAGCCGATTCCGTCTGGACGGAAGACTTTTTTGAAATCGACCCTCGGTTCGAAA
>NW_011349623.1:0-7665 GCF_000735185.1 Notothenia coriiceps | reverse complement strand
GCCGGAGCAGTGCCTTGGGTGCCACAACCATGAGCTCTGTTTTCTTGCTGTTAAGCTTGAGGAAATTTGATGAGATCCAGGTTTTTATTTCGTGCAGGCAGTTTACAAGGGACTGAGGGGGGAGCTGGGAGGATGGAGTACTGCTGAGATAGATTTGGGTATCATCAGCATAGCAGTGGAAGTTGACTCCATGATGGCACATGATCTGGCCGAGGGGGAGCATATAAATGGTGAACAGGAGGGGGCCAAGTAACGTGATATATTTGTATGCTGTTTCTTAAAGGTGGGGTAGGTAAGTTTGAGAAACCGGCTCGAGATACACTTGTTGTTATATTCCATGGAATGCTCTTAACATCCCGATAGCAATGAATATCTTAAGTGCTTTGACAACAAATCCATAAAAAATGTCATCTGTGGAAGCCGTGGTACTGTAAAAAGCACGACCAATCATTTTAGCCGGCCCGGGTCAAATAACTGGATGGCCTACCTGCCTGTCAGCCTTCCATCTGTTCACAAACTTATCTCGTGCCCTCATTGGTCATGTGCGCGTTCGTGTGTGTTGGAGGAGGGGCTCTGTAAGGAAGTGGCAGATATTCTCCGGCTGTGTATTTTCAAATTCTAGCGCACTCGAGCTGGTTTCTCCAAAATTACCTACCGCACCTTTAAGTTCTTAATTCTGTTTTAGGGACATTGTAACTGACGATAATAACTGAAAATAATGACAATTATAATGTATGATTTTGAATCAAAGCACATTTTCAAGCATCTATCAAAATGGCTCACTGTTAGAAGCTGGTCCACCACTCGTACTTCTTCTCAGATATGATCTCTCTTGCAGCAGGAAACCACTGATGTGGCCGCTGCATTCAGTGTACCTTCAGTCATAAGTGCAGGTCTTTTGTAGCCATCCACTCACAGGCTGCAGTATACACATGGTGTGATCTCCTACAGAGCCACTTATGTCACACCTTATCCACTGCGCTCTTGTGCTTGTGCATGAGCAAACATTTTACCACATCTGAAGTGACCATTAGTGCAGTTCCATATCAATCCATTGAGGTAGGCCATGCCATAGGCTGCTTAAGGCTGGTTTTGAGAAAGTAATGAATGAGAAATTTGATATAAAAAACATTTTACATTTTTAACTTCGAGCGTATGTGTCCTCCGAATGTCAAACATCGACTACTTATTGATTCTGATTTTTTTTTTCTCATTAATAATCTCTGTATTGTTGTAAATAACGTACAGTACAGTATACTGACTTGTCTTTTTTTTGTCTGTGTGTGGCGTGCTTTTTGTAGATGTTGGCATTACTTAAACCGTGCACACTTTTTGCAGGTAATAATTCTGGGCACAGTGTGTATGACAACGTGCATACTCAAAAAGTGTCACAGTTATGGGGAACTCTCCTCTGTTATCCTACGTTGTGTAATACTTGAACTGATTTTAAATTGATTTAGCAACTCATTGCAACAAGGGAAAGAATGTTTACTAAGAGCTTCACATACAAGGTCAGGACCATAGACTGATCAGGACCATAGACTGATCATGCACTTATTGTAAGTCGCTTTGGATAAAAGTGTCAGCTAAATGCAATTTAATGTAATGATCAGGACCATAGACTGGTCAGGACCATAGACTGATCCGGACCATAGACTGATCCGGACCATAGACTGATCCAGACCATAGAATGGTCAGGACCATAGACTGGTCAGGACCATGGACTGGTCAGGACCATAGACTGGTCAGGACCATAGACTGATCAGGACCATAGACTGGTCAGGACGTGTCCTCTGAATAATAATAAATGAGTACACATGCTGACTATTAGCGTTAGCTAGGTGAAAGACTTGGAAGCTCCATGTGTTTTCTGAACAGATGTGACAGCAGTTCACATGTCATCTTCTGCAGTGTACAACCAGTTTATGGAGCACAGCACCCCCCTCTCGACCCACGATTGCGTCGCACGTGAGTGCTGAACCCACCGTCTGTGGCTAACTCCCCACCTGACTGTATGACGTCACGTTACCCACATGGATGCATTTTATTTTTGTGTTTCTTTATTTTCTGTATCCCATTTTTAACTTTGTTTTTCAGCAAGCTCTTCCATGCTTCAATAACTTAACATTTGTGGATTGCATGCACCTGCACTGAACCTGCACTGAGCCAGTGTGTCCTTAATTCAACCCATATAAGAGATTTCCTGTGTGCCATTGCCCTTTTCTTTTGCAGATTTTGTATTCTTTCTATGTAGCAGTACACCTACGTGTGAGTTGGTGAACCTCCCTTATTGTTTTTGTTTTTCTGTCTGTACCTCTGCAGATATCCCAAAGACACAAAGCCCAAGTTCAACAATCTTAAGTCTAAAAAGGCCTCTAGCTTCCACGAGTTTGCTCGCAGCACCAATGATGCTTGGGACATCGACGAGGAGGAGGACGAAGATTTCCTCAGCACGCCTGCTCCAACTTTAAGCTCACCATCAGGCCATCACTCCACATCCACACAGGACCAGGTAGCTACAATACGTCCTTTTCTACCGTGAGCACTGACATTTAGTTGGTGTGATATGAATGGAGATTTTCTGATGTGTTTGAGCAGCAGCAGCAGCAGATTCAAGCTGATGATACAGAAACGGGGGTGTCTGACAAACTGGCACCGCCCAGCACAGAAGCTCTAGACTTCCAGGATGTGCAGGAGGAGGATGCAGAATACTGGGAGCATGTCAACGGCAAGGTTGTCAAGTCTAGCAGCGATGCCCACCTCAACATGTCTTCAGGTACGTGTGTAATATGCTGCAGAAATTAATTGGCAATGAGACATACTGAGATGTATTCATATTCAAATTAGTGACAGGCTTTTTTTCGGGCAGAGCTAATACTGCAAGTATTGTGATTCTATCAGGCCTAAAGCATGTTTGTCCAATTGTTCTCTTCTCTTTGTGAACGTATGTGTTTCCAGTGACACTTACTATATACTATTTTTAATTTTTGAAACAGAATTATGCTTAAAAAAACATCATAAATATCTCCTGATGTAGGATGAAAACTATCATACTAAACGTCACAAAAAAACATTTGAAGACATTATACAGTACAATTACATTCAACACATTTGATATATTGAATAGACAAGAGAATTCAAATAAAAACAAGCTCAAAAAGGCAGGTATAAAAGTCAAAGTGCATTGTGAGATATGAATAGTTGTTTTATTTATTAAAAGGCAGAAGCAAAAGAAAGTCTTCAGCTTTGATTTAAAAGAAGTGAGAGTTGCAGCGGACCTGCAGATTATTCCAGATATATGGAGCACGGTAACTGAATACACACATTAGAGGTCTAACTTAGTAAGGAGATATGACATTTATAATTATGTATCAATATTGTTGTGTGGCCCCCGGCAGTCCGCTCCAGCCTGCAGAAGCAGCATTCTCTCCCAGTCCGTCCCATCATCCCACTGGTGGCTCGCATGTCGGACCAGAACGCGTCAGGGGCCCCACCCATGACGGTGCGGGAGAAGAGCCGGCTGGACAAATTCAAGCAGCTGCTGGCCAGTCCCAACACTGACCTAGGTAGGGCATATGTAATAATTGGTTTCACACTACACTGTGATATACAGCCAGCTGTGTGTTTAAATGGTTTAAATGTGTTCACACCGCACTCTGCTGTTACAGAGGAACTCCGGAAGCACAGCTGGTCGGGCATTCCCCGAGAAGTCCGGCCGATCACATGGAGACTCCTCTCTGTAAGTCTCATGACATTCAGCTCTGCTTCATCACACGCCCTGCTTTGTCTTGGCTTGATACAACTCATTGGGTAACAGATCCTGTAGGAGAGCCACTGTTTAAACAAATTAAACATTTCTGTGTAGCCAGTGCCAGTCGATTCCTTTTTAGAAAGGACACACATAGTGTCAGAATCCTTATCATCACAAACAGCCTTAAATCCTGTCCTTCTTTTATCTTAGATGGCCGAAAATGTCCCTTTTACTGGCAAACCAACACTTAGAACAAGCATTGAGTCACACAGATTATCGATAGTCTGTAAAAATATGAAATGGACTGAAGCCACATCTTTCAAGTATTATTTCTCAGCAATCAACCGAAAATATTAATTTCTAATAGCAAAAGACTTTCATGGTTTTTGCTTGATCTTTAAAAATGATTATAGTTATATGTTATAGTGAATTGTATAGTGATCTGTTCATGTACTTGTATGACATTTCTTTTCTATTTCTTGTCTTTTTTTATATTATTTCAGCTACTACATGAATTCACACCATGAGACTTGATAACTCACAAAGGGTTTAGAAGCTATGCTTTTTGCTTTCCCACCTCACCTTACTTTGTTTCTATGTAACTTGTCTGTATACATTAAATATATATTAGTTTTTATATTTGTTTTGTCTTTATCTTCTCTCTGACAGGGCTACCTGCCAGCCAACAAAGAGCGCAGAGAGCTGGTGATGAAGAGGAAGCGAGAGGAATACTTTGGCTTCATAGAGCAGTATTACCACTCCAGAACAGACGAGCACTATAAAGACACTTACAGACAGGTAACACTGCACTTACTACTGCTCTTTAGATGAAGACGGTGTACATGAACATCAAGTGTCTACTTTTATTATCTTGAGTAGCATCTCAATCATGTTTCTTCCTGTCAGATCCACATCGATATTCCGAGAACCAACCCTCTGATTCCCCTGTTCCAGCAGCCGGCAGTACAAGAGGTAAGATCTGACTGTTGGACACATCAGAGGTTCATCCAGAGTGCCTCTGGAGAACGTCATAACCATTGTTTTGGATAATCTGGCAGGAGCATGTATCATGAAGCTAGATTGGTGGGTTAGTCAGCAGAATAAAGTGCCAACTCCATAAAAGGCATGAGACTGCAAGGCCATGTTCACATACACAGAGTGAGAGAAAAGTTAAGAGACTTAAGTCAAGTTGGCCCAAAGGAACATCTAAAGAGGGAGAGGAAACAATTCTGCAGGAAGTGACCGTCAGTAGCAGATACTGTATAAAATATATTTTAAAAAATGCAATTTATGCTATTAACTACTCATTTAGTGTTGCATTGTTAGTGGTTGTTTATTTTAAAAGAACAGAATTTGTGAGATAATGATATTAAATAGAACTATTACAGTTCTAGTTAATATCTGGAATTTAAATAGAATATTTAATATATTAAATTAAATATGAAATAGAATATTTAATATTCTATTTCATATAGAATATAATAATTGTTCTTGTATAGAACGATTTTGAAATTATATTAGTAATTTTGCACAAACATGTCTTGATTATGCTTAGATTCTGTTCTTACCAAAGAACAAATCCAGAATAAGAATAAATTGGTTAATGTCACAATGTTCATGAAACTACTTTATGGGTTTTATGAATACATTTCATTTTAAGAACAGTTGTTGATTAGGCCTTATGAGGTAATGATTTATTTCAGGAAATCTGGACATGGCATTACGTCATGTAGAAACAAATGAGATTGGAGACGCTGTGCCTTTTGATACACTTAAATGTTATCACCTGTAGATAAGTGACGTCCATGATATTGTGCTGAAAGTGTGGCAGTATGTGTTAGCCACAGAGGAACCTGCATCAGATTACTGCACTACAGAGGATCTGTGCTGAGAAAGAGGAACTTCACTCAGAACAGCTTGTTCCTCAAATGTTCAGATTTTTGTTTGTCTTGCATAACACTGAAGATTTGCCTCCTCATTTACCAATAAACCTGTGACCGGGTTTAATCACAGCAAAACTACAGCAGGGGCATAGTTCATTATGCTCAACATTATTAACTTCCAATGAATTAGTTGTAATGACATTATCACATTATGTACATATTCTGATTCATATTGAAGTTTGTTTACGCATTCAGAGAATCATCAGTTGACATCGAACAAAGGTTATTGCATTTAATAGATTTAATTTATTGGCAACTACAGTAAATATTCATATTAATGACATGACACGGTTGAAGGTAGCTTTCTAAATACAATAAAAAAGGTATTTATTTCAATATATTTCTTGGGAGTGGCCCAACATCTTGAGGTGCAATACCAATTTACTGACCTAACGCTTTAATCATCAAAAATAAAATAAGCTGCAATAATACTATAATGCTGCAATGCTATTTAGACCCTCCAGAAAAACGAGGGCAAAAATCCTTGATTATGCGGGCTAAAATCCTTGATCATGCGATAAACATGCAGGGTTTTTAATGTTATTTTATATGGTGAAATTGCGGAAAGTTGCGAAAAATTAATAGATTTTTTTTAAATATTGGGCTGTCTTATTTATTCTCTCTCACACTACAACCTGCCACTAACGTTAAACCCCTTTCCTATTAAATTAAACACATTCAATGTTTATTTATTGTAAAATCAATTGGGCTATTTTAATCACACTCTCTCTCTCTCACACACACACACACACACAAACACACACACACACACACACACACACACACACACACACACACACACACACTTCTCCGCCTCATTCTGTTTTTATTTACTTGTTCGTTATCTGACCAGCTTCAATCTTGTAGGCTACTCACTTCGTTTCTTGTAGCCCTCGAAAGGGTTTTGGAGGTTGATGCCTCGGTGAACGTGAGTTGTTTGGCTTTCTTGTCCGCAGCAGCAGAAAGACTTATGCTCCAACACACAGTTGCACGGGGTGCAGAATAGTTTCCCCCCACTTTCGTGAAAGACATCGGGGTACTGCTTTGCCCGGTCTTTAGCAGAAATGTTCGTCGGTAAATGACATGGATCAGATTTTTTTATTTGGTGTTTTCTCTCTCGTGTGAGTTCCACACGTTCACTCTACGTGTTGTTTACCTTCTGTGATGCGCGAGCTGATGACGTCGCGTCATCATCATCACTACTTCACGTCAAGACGAGTTAACTTTTTTTTCTTCTCAATTTTGTGTGGAAAAATGCTGGGATTATGCGGCCTTTTGATAAATATGCGGCCTTTCAAAAATCTGCGCCATTTTGCTGATTATGCGGTAAATTCTGCGATCGCAGAATCGCGTTTTTCTGGAGGGTCTAGCTATTAACATGAAACCACAACAACAGACAGACAGTGTCTGTAACAGACACACTGCTCATAAAGGTAATGTGGATCAAATCACAAGAAATAGTTTAGTGTCACATACATTCACACATCTGTAAACGTAGTCATAATAAAAATAAACTTAATTCATAATTCACGTCAAGTGCTTTACAATAGGAACGGAAAACATTTCAAGAGAATAAAACAAACTTAAGCATTGGAATCTGAACCTTGAAAGCACAAGGAAGTGGAACCTGAGGATCTCAGGGTCATAGGGCTGTAGGAATAACTTGGGGCGAGGTCTTTCACAGATTTTTGTAACAAGTAGTATATTGAGTTTTAATATCCAGCCAGTGATAGGAAGCCAGCATCAGTCAAATCAAAAGCAGCAAATATGCGGTAACTATAAAATGCATTTCCTGCAGAAAATGCGTGCGAATGCTGAATATTTTATAAGCTGAATGGTCTCTGTAGCTGCTTTTAGCTATAAAAACCAAGTAAGTGTGTTGCTGAACTTAGCGGAGAAATGCAGAAAAGTAAAATGATTTGAATCAAATTGTTACAGCTCAGATGCATTGCAATGACTTTGTTGAAAACT
>NW_011349622.1:0-10167 GCF_000735185.1 Notothenia coriiceps | reverse complement strand
ACTGCATGTACTTTAACCACATTGTTACATTCACAATCTACACGTATCACTTGTGGTTATGAATCCAAAATTCCAGGTCATCAGTTGCCAAAATAAAGGTCACTGGAATATTGTCTCATAATTTCCTTATACCAAAAGCAGGTTTTGGCTCATGCCAACATAGGGTGTTTCTCAATATTGAGGAAAGCTGCTCCAGAGCCACTATTTCAACGATAGGCTACTACGTCATCGAGTCCCCCCGAAGGACTGTTCCAATGTCCAGCATAATTGGAATTCTACCGAAGCCGGCGTACTTCGGCGAAATTTCGAGGCTGCACATGTGAGAAGACTCTGCGGTCTTAAAATCCCCACAAACCCCCACAATGCTTTGCGCACGGACCAATTTTTTGCGGAACTCGCGCTCCATTTAAAGCGGGCCTCTCATATGACGCACACCTGCACACCTGTTAGCCTGTTCCACCATTCTTCGTTTTCCGAGGCTAGGAAGGATTCTTGCCTCGCTTCTGAAGGAAGTGACTCGGAGGTACATGTGCTACCAAGGAAGCGTCCTCGACATTGAGAAACACCCACGGTCTCACTGCCTTTCATGTTATAGTCACGAAATTAATCTTTTGATTCTTGTTCACCAACACGATTTCACCATTTTTTTTTCGTGTCACACAGAACGATTTAAAAGCAATGTAAATGTCCTCGTGGACGGCAAAAAAACTCAGACATTATACAATTTAAAATAAAAGGGATAGGGTTAGGCTTAGGGTAAGATATTGAGTAAGAAAATGTTTTTATGAACCACACAGCTTCCAGTCTTCCAAGACCTGACCGGACAAAAAGACGTCGTGCAAACATGCTACCAATAGAAATACATTGCTTTTAAAATCGTTCTGTGTGTGACACGAAAAAAATGCGAAAATCATGTTGGTCAACACGAATCTATAGATTAAATTAATTTTGTGACCTTAACATGAAATGCCGTGAGACTGGCTTGCTCATGCACATGCTGTCATTGATGATGGGATTTTATTTCTTTTAGCTGTAAAGTAAAGTCAGTCTGGGCCAAAGCAACATAATTTGTTTTGAGGATAATACTGGTGTCTCACATTAGGCCGTACAAAAAATATTTGGATTTAATTATTGGGCTGCTGCCAAGTCATCGATCTTATACTTAAAAACCTGAGTATCACTGTGTGCACATGCTCACCCCAAGCCTTTAACTGTCAATCAAAGCCCTGAGTGAAAACAACAATTCCAAACATGACAGACTAAACAATGGTTAGTTAGTTTGGTGTCCCGGTAATTGTAAGTGATCCACATTCCAGTCGAGTTTATGTTGCATCATTGACGGCATGCAGGGAAACACCCACACTCACACAATCTATGCAGTTTTCATGGGCACAATAGAAAAGTACATATTGTGCTGGCTGGTGGAAATGTTGGCATCCAGCATTTTCATTGGTAACCTATGTAGAGGAATACATCTGGGAAAAATTGACCTGAGGAAAATGTCAAAAGAGCATTTTTAAGAAACATCAGCCATGTTTTTGTTAAAGGATCTGGGGATGGAGATGTTGATCTTGGTCCAGACAATAATATATCTATTATAATACGTGGATTGAAAGTTTGTGATTGCAGGGTTTTTCCTCTGGCACCACCAAGAGGTCAATATTTAACTCGTTGTGTTTAATGTCCAAAAAACTGTATGGAGCTCAAATTGAGTGTTTATCAGCATCCTTATCTTCTGGCGACACCATGTGGTTTGGAGTGAGATGGCTCAATAAGAGTTAGATGGACTAACTATCTAAGGATATTCATGCCTTCCTGGGGATAAATTATACTATACTTAAGTAGAAATTAAGGTACTTAGACTCCAATTACTGAGTATTTGCTTTTCATGCCGTTTACACCAGACTACATCTCCAACGGGAATATTTGTAGTTACTTTACTAACTTTATCGCACTTAAACAAATAGGAACTTGTAAAATATAATGTTGTGATGTAGATTAAACTACTCAATATTATAGCTTAGTACATCTGAAACAAGAAGTGGGTTGAAAAATTGACTGGAAACTTTGTTTGTCTAAGAAAATGTCATAGTTTGGCCTTTTTGCTGCTTTTTTTTTTTGAATAGTTATTATTTATTTCCAAACTGGGTTTTGCGATTGGTACTTTTTGTAAATGTTGAAAAGTAGTTAACATTTTATTTTTACTGTTTAGGATGGATAGCTTAAATCACTTCATAATTGACATAAGATGTGGTTTCAAAATATCACTTAAACATGTATTTCGGTCAAACAAGCAAGACACATCAAAAGATGATTTGATATGATTTTTAAAAATTCATAATCCATTCTTTACAGTCACACCATCAATCAAATCCAGGCTTATTCTCAAACAAACACACTGTTATAATACAACTCTGATAAGCTTTAGAAACATGGCACAATCACATGGGGAGGGAACATGATTTAGGGAGTGCTTTCAAAGGCAATTCAACAAAAATATTTCCTTTATTGAAGATAGATTCTTTCATATACTATGAGGATAGAATAAAATGTTGTCTCTGAAAACTGCAGGTTTTGTGTTTGGACAGTGCCATGTTGAAAGTGTTGCATAGTCAAAGGGACAGAAATAAAAGGATGGTGGGGATCTTAATTTAAAATGACACATGAGGGAGTAAAAAGCTCTTTGTTTAACGCAGAGTGCAGGAAAAAAAAAATACTCTTTTATTAATACTTTTATGTGATTGTTTTGGCTCTGAACTCCCCTCACAGTCAAACCCTTAAAAACAGCTGAGTGTAACATCCTGACTGCAAGCATTATTAACATATAGACCATCTCTGTGCAAACGTAACTCAATAGACCCACAGCAATCACATGTGATAATAATCTCCCAAGCAGTTGTATGAACACGGGGGAAAAGCTCCTCACATTGCAGCTTTAAAAAAAAGCATCACTCTGCGTCCATCATTAAGAGTCAAATGACAAAATAAAGAAACAGCTTAGCTTAAAAAAGAAAATACTGTCGTTCTAGCTTAAGGGCTGATTAAAGCTCCAATCAATCAAGAACCCAAACTTTTATTTTTCCTTGGCGATTTTCTTTCGTGTTAATGAGAGCAGACTCCTCAGAGGAATCCTCGTCCAACGGTATCAGCGAGGGAAGTCGCTAAACAAGGATGGGAAATCCCAACTCAGCTTGTACGGTTTCTTGAGATGCGTTTGATTTAAAAACCAGACGTTAAATGATGAAAGGGGGCACGCTATATGAGCCACGCCCAGTCTCTGCTGCTGCTGCTGCTGCTTCTTACTTTAAAAGCTCCAGCCAGGGAGCACATCTCCACTTTCTTGTCCTTCTTCTCATCCATACATTCATTTGTCCGATATCCACCCATTGGGAACACGTTAGACTTTTTCATTTCTCCAAAGCCTTTATTCCCATCCCTGCTCGTTATCCTCTTCCTCCTCTTCCTCCTCAGCAGCATCTGCAGACCTCTGCTTTACCTCAAGTCTCTGTCCATGAAAAATAAAAGATCCACAACGCCGGGCCGGGGTCACCGGAACTCATAGATGGCTGCACTGTGCTCGGGGACGTGGGTGAGGTTTAAAGACTGGTACCTGCAGCCGGACAACAACACAGTGTATGTTAGGATAGGTATGTGTTAGAGGTACACATAGGGTTGGATATGAAAAGCAAATAAAAAGGATTACAGGTTCAAATCCCATGTAAATCTCAGCATGGTTATCACATATTGAAAAGCATGGTTATGATGTATCAGAATCAGAAAACCTTTATTAGTCCCACAGAGGGGAAATTAGTTATCAGTGTTTCTGCATTGGTGCTTTCAGACTGCATCAAGCCGTGAAAATTATGCATTTCCAGCCGTCAATAGCTCAAATAAGCTCACTATCAAAATGCACTTCTCAGATATAAAAAAAAGAAGTATTTATCCAGTTTAAAAAAAGACACAATCGTTTAGATTTTTGTATGAAATCAAACCCCTTTTCTGATCTATTTTTTCTACAACAGCCATTCAAGGTATTTCAATTTAGAAATGAACTTGTGTACATTAGATGTCATTTGCCTTCATATGTGATCACCAGGCCAGGTAAAACAATATCAGGCATTTAGTTGTTGCGTTAAAATGAGCTTATGTGAAAAAATGTACTTCGTTTGACTGTTCTGACACAACTGCTTTAAGTTTGTAAAAAAAAGATTTAGTCAAAAGATGGATGCCGACACTTGAAAGGCAATAAAAGCTGAGTTTAAGGAACACAATGTCACAGTGGAGGTTCATATGCAGCCTTTTCTTCAGTGTGGTTTGTCGAATTGACATCAGTGTTTGGTAAAAGGCAGCAAAGAGCACAGAGTGTATCCTATAAACAAGCTATTTATAAGTCCATAACAACATTCACATTGCAGTTAATACTGTTTTCATTCCTCTCAATAATGCCAAACACTTACAAGTATGACATTATTGCTGGCTGTGTATCATTCAACAAAACTGCTTCCAAGTATTTTTGGTCAGAGAAGGGAATTAAAACAAATAAACGAAATGGAATGAACAAAGAGGGCTGTTACAAAAGCCAAACCGTAATGTGGAAAAGGATTTGAAAAAAAAGCCAAAGAATGTCAAATGAGATTGAGAAGACTATGACAGAGGACAAGGAGGCCTCAGTGTTTTGCTTATAAGCAGGGAGCGACCATATTAATCGAATGCAGCAAACTGAGAGTTAGATCGTTCTTCTTCATGCATATAAATGGTTACACACAGCCTAAGTTTCACCAATAATCTGAGCAAGGGGAATTTGAGAATTAAGGGCACTTTGACAAAAGCAAAATGGTTTTCTTTTGTGTTAAGGACTTTCCCCACCCTGATTTTCCAGCCAGTCTGGGCTCTGATCCCGCAAATTCTTACCACTCTACACCTCAGCGTAACTAGTGTTGTGTTGCCTTACCATTCAGAGCTCCTGTGGTAGTAGTAGCCCTCGATCGTTGCTGTGGATTTCTGGAAGCATATGTAGTAAAATCCGGCAAAAGAAGCTCCGCTGATGTCTTTTATTGTGTGGTCAGGGACCAGGAACTGCTCCTGTGGGGACGGAGGGACAGGGTGAGGAATAGCAGCAGCTGCGGTTCATGTGCGGTGACTTACTTGAACATATGGTCAAGCTCCATTTAGGCTGGACCTTACCTTCCACCTCATGAAAATAAAGTCCGAGTTCTTCAGATCCTCGTAGTCGAAATCATCCGAGTTGAACGTCTTTGCATACTGGTAGAAAGCCTGGAACTTGCCCTAGACATAAAAAAGAAAACGGATTATGGCACGGTAAGCCAGCCAGATGTGGAGTCTGTGTGTAGATTATGAATAGAGTGTAACAATCTATTTATGTGAATTAAAATATCCCTGAAATTATCAACAATCCAGTTACAATGTCGCAAATTGCAAACATTGATACATGTCTGCTCTTTAAGATATGCACTCATTTTGAAATTCCTAACTGATCGACATTTGCTATTTAAACATGACAAATGTGGCACTTTATAGAAAAGAACAGAGGTATTTTTAGTTCATTTTATCACGAAGAATATGTTTTTTTAGTACCTGGAAGAGCAAATTCTAATTATGATAATGGAAAAACAAAATCGTTGCAGACTTTTTGATATCTCTAATAATTGTATCGTGTTTAAATCTTTGGTATACACCTCTAAATATGAATTAACATGTTTTCTCCTTACCCAGTGCTTACGATCCACATCTTCATCTGCGTCCCATTTCCGAGTGAGAAACGGCCGCTTCCTGCTGATGATCTCTCCAGCGAAGAACGTGGTCAGAGTCGGGTATTCCTGCGAGAGTGAACGCAACAGGAAGAGATTGGTGTTTTGTTTTGCTCCGGTGCAACTCATCTGATAAATGTTGGTTTGTTTATTTAAAAAGATTATAGGTTAGAATTTGACGACTGAAATACACATACTGATATGAACTGCTTATCTTCAATCACTGTTGTCATGCTGTTGGATTTGCATGATACTGTAGGATAGTAGTATCTATAGTAGCCTAACATGGAACTAGAGTGGATAAGTTTTTATAATAGGATCCAGTATAAATCATACGTTTGTGTCTTTAAAAAAGGGATTTACTCCACTTACCTCTGTCAGTCCTTTTATCTTTAGGTAGCCACACAAGTAGGAATCCTCCATGGTGACATGCTTAGAAGGAAAAACACAATCAACAACTTAGAATGGGAACATTTACCTCATATCAGTGGCTATGTTGTCATTTGAATTTAACAGACATAAGGTTGGTATGGCTTTTCCAACAATGCAGAAGGCAAACATGGTTACACCTCTATTATTTAATATATTCCATGTTAACATTGAATAACATGTCTCCTTATGGTGGAAAATGCTAGTAAACATTAGCTAGCCCTGCTACATGGACAGCTAGTCGAGTTACTCAACCACAGGCCACAGGGCTCACTGATTCCCCAGCTGTCAATCATCACACCGCCCGTTTGACAGATCACCAAATACCCCCCTTTGACAGCTTACCTAAATAACAAAAATATCTACTTTTAAGAAGCCTCACCTGTAGAACAACCTCAACGTCGTACGAGTTCCCTTTGCTCTTCTGGTGGCCCCTGAACCTGGAGCCGCTGTACAGAAGCGAGGTGACAACACCGGGCTGCTGGGTGTTTATCGGCGGCGGAGGGATAAGCGAGGCCGAGGATGAGAAGGCCGCGGCGGGGCTGAGGACAGGCATGGCTCCCGGTCGCTGGCTTGGGCACCGACCGCAGTCGATTGCCGTCTTAGCGATGGACTCTGTCGTTGTCTACGGAGAGGACTAAAGAGGTCCAACAACATTCAAATCAACCCCCGATCCCTCCACAATTTAGTTTACCAGGCGCTTCCAGAAAAGTAAGTGGACTTCGACGCGGCACCGTAGCCAGCAGAATCGGGCGCTCTCATTGGCCAACTGAATTCACCTTGGTAACATCCTCAACGCTCATTGGTTCGACGTGCGGAAGGCTTTATGGGAATATTTGAGTGTAGTTTGTTCCAGAAGTACTACGGTGATTTTAAGTACTTATACAACTACATTTCCCAACTGTGATACATTTTTCGCTGTCTTACTAGTAACAGAAGGTCACACGCATCATGCTTTTGAACGAAGGAGCTGCAAAGGAAGAAATACGAAGCAGTGAATAGAGACATCACTTTATACAGATAGCCAAAACATTATCAACAAGAACTGCTGCTAATTTGCATTCATATTCACTCGTTTAAAATGTGGCATTTAATTCATTGACGAACTGCAGTCAGAAACGGCTAGTAGCTTAGCCTGTCAGCTAGCATTTCCTAATAACATTGCATTTTAACATAACTGCAAATATGTTTAGGCGGCTTGTTAGACTTCAGGGTCCGCTCGGAAATATCCTCTCTCCAGATAAAGTGTGCCCAAGAAATCAGCAGCTTCGGTGTGCTGTGAATTATTCTTCAGCCTTAGCAGGTAAGATGCTTCAATTAAATGTTGATTAAAATCTGCTGCAGCAATACATTGTATAACTTAACCTTTTTGTGCTGATGTGATGATTTCTGCTACTTACAGAAAAAAGAAGATTTTATAAAGATGTCAGTATATCCCAAAGTGAAGGTACGTCAAACAGAGTATGATAGTTATTTGATTGAGAATACTAAGTTAGATGGTGTAGAAACAAGCACTCTCCACTGTTAAATGTGTTCCTCCTAGGTGTCTTTGTTGGTGAAAAGAGCACTTTTAATCATTTAATGCGTTTGATATTAAGCAAGCCACTTAAGTCCATGCTATGCTTTACTCCTGCCTCTCTAACATTGTTTTCACTTTCATTAAGGTGGTCTATATGAGGTAAACCTAGACAGAAGGAAATTAAAAACTCCTGGAGGAAAGCTGTTCACAGCACCAAATGAAGCCATGGCCATCGCTGTGGCAACCGAGTGGGATGCTCAAAAGGACACACTGAAGTACTACACAATGCACCTGGTACGACTTTGACTGGGAACTAGAAGGGGGTTTAAAGTGTCTTCCTCATTGGATCAGAGCCCAATTGAGTGTTTCTTGATATTCTTGTGTTGTGTTTTTCAATTACATACATTATGCATTTGGGACTCCTTCAATGCTATTGAAAAATATGCAATATGTTGATTTACATGTCATGATAAGTTGAAGGTTAATGTGCGAATGTGAGAAGAATTTGAGACCAGAAAACTAGCTCTAGGTGACACTCGATAGTTTTTGAAGATGTATGAGAAGCCTTCATTTAGTGTATTGACGCAGACACATTTTTGCCATGGTTTTTAGTTTTTTTTTTCTACTCCTAAGACAATATGTTCAGTTAAAAACGTAATTGACTGAAAGAGTAATGTTGTAAATTCTTCCTGCAGACTACACTTTGCAACACAGCTCTGGACAATCCTACCCATCGTACCAAGGAGCAAATGATCAGCGCTGCCCTGAAGTTCCTGGAAACTGATACTGTCTGGTAAACAACTTATTTAATTATTCCATTTTGCAACAGCATTATATTGCTTCAAGGGATAACAAGTTTTTTGTAAATCACTTATACAGCTGGAGCTAGTGTCAACACTCTAGATTTACGGTCAGTATAGCCATACATGCATGTAATGACTGCTTTAGATGGACTATTTTGCCATTTAATCCTTGACTTGATTCCTTCTCAAGATGTGCTGTCCTGCATTCTGAATAGCTTGTTGACTTTACCTGTTTTTGGTTATTTGCAGAAGTTCTTGGTAAATTGTTTAAAGTGCGACACTTTCAGTTGTGGATTGAAAAGTTAATGGTGTTTATGTTTTGTGCAGTTACAGAGTAGATGAGCCCCCGAGTTTGGTTGAGCTGCAGAAGAATGAGTGGGACCCTGTGCTGCACTGGATTGAAAACAGGTAACGGCAGCATTAGGTTTTGTAGTAAAAAAGGCACAGACAGCGATATAAACCTTGTTAATTAGGCTATTGTAATACACTTTTTTCTAATTGTCTTTATCTTCTACTCTATGCAGATATAATGTCACTATTGGATCCTCGTCCAATATTTTGGGTCCTGAGATTCCAAAGGAAACAAAAGACACGTTTCGGCAACACCTGAAGTCTTACAACTTCTGGTCCATGACAGGTAAAACAACGGATCCGACATAAGCATTTTTAACTAGAGTGCTGCATGGATGGTATATCTTTCTAGGCCAGTGCTTCTCAAAGTGTGGTCTTGGTATGAAAGAGTTTGAGAAACACTGGTATAGGCCAGTGTTTCTCAAACTTTTTCATACCAAGGACCACTTAACCAATAAAAAAACACTCGCGGACCACCTAACTCCACAAATATCCAAAAACACATCGTTATTTACAAATCGCCTGAAAATGGTACAAACAAGTGGCAACATGTGTGATGAAGGTGTTGCGCTGGGCTATATCATGCAATCAAAAGTTAAACTTAAACTCGCTCCATTGCGGAGATATTCCCGCGAGAGTGCGGAAAACTTAAATAAATAAATGTATTTCAAATGTGAAATTTTACCAATATACTCACGGGCCACTAGGGGGCACTCACGGACCACCAGTGGGGCGCTCATGGACCACCAGTGGGGCGCTCATGGACCACCAGTGGTCCGGGGACCACACTTTGAGAAGCACTGCTCTACTGTGACATTATTCCATACTCTAATGTTAAAGAATCTCTTCATTTTTCTCATACTGCCTGTGATGCAGCACCTCTTTTCGCCCTCTGTCTGAAACCAGAGCCCAGTCTGCTCTGATTGGTTAGCTGGCCGGCTCTGTTGTGATTAGTCAACCGCTTAGAGATGTCCCGCCCCTTAGCCTATCTAGTATGTGTTGCAGCGCTAGCCAATAGAAGCATTAGGTAAGATAATGTTACCTTTGTTCGTGGAGCATAGCTATGTTTCCAAGCAAGCTAGGAATCCAAAAAAGGAAATGTTACTACGACAAACTGCAAATGTCCTTACTTGCAAAACAAACTACTTTTGAGTAGTACCTTGGCTAAATTTGACCGCTCATTCAAATTCTTTCCTAAATAAGTTCCTATGGTAATCCACTGCATAAAGCGGGACTTTGCCTCTCTTTGCACCTTTAAAACTGTAGGCCGACCTGGAAGTTAGCATCTTCCTGGTTC
>NW_011349621.1:0-5875 GCF_000735185.1 Notothenia coriiceps | reverse complement strand
GCCTCCAATGGAACGGGACATAGGTTGGCAGGACCCCCGGCAGAAGAGTAGTCGGCGGGACCTCCAACGGAACAGGACAAGGGATTGGCAGGACCCCCGGCAGAAGAGTAGTCGGCGGAGCCTCGAACGGCACAGGACATAGGATTGGCAGGACCCCCGGCAGGAGAGTAGACGGCAGGACCTCCAACGAGACAGGATAAGGAACTGGCAGGAACCCCAGCGGGACCCCCAACGGCACAGGACATAGGGTTGGCAGGACCCCCGGCAGAAGAGTAGTCGGCGGGGCCCCCAACGGGACAGGACATGGGGTTGGCAGGACCCCCGGCAGGAGAGTAGATGGCGGGACCTCCAACGAGACAGGACAAGGAGCTGGCAGGACCCCCAGCGGAACCTCCAACGGGACAGGACATAGGGTTGCCAGGACCCCCAGCAGAAGACTAGTAGGTGGGGCCTCCAACGACACAGGACATAGGGTTGGCAGGACCCCCGGCAGAAGAGTAGTCGGTGGGGCCCCCAACGGGACAGGATACAGGGTTGGCAGGACCTCTGGCAGGAGAGTAGTCGGCGGGGCCTCCAACGGCACAGGACATAGGGTTGGCAGGACCCCCGGCATAAGAGTAGTCGGCGGGGCCCCCAACGGGACAGGACATAGAGTTGGCAGGACCCCCAGCGGAACCTCCAACGGCACTTGAGTAGGGACTTGAGTGGAGACTGGAGAAAGGAGCCTTGTTGGGAACAGTGGCCGGCAAGGGGCTAGCATGCCAGGGGCTAGCAGGCCGGGAAACAGGTTTGACCTCAAAGCTACCAAAAAAGTCCTCCACCCACTCGGGTAGTAACTCCCTTAACCAGGGCCTTGAGGTTACTTATTGGCGTGCCGTTGAGATTATAGACTGCCTCTCTTCACTACTGGAGGCATATCGACAGTCATTTTTAAAGCATCAAATTGTACTTCACCTTGTACAGGCTGTCTGTTGGGTCCATCTTTGGTTGGTTCGTTCTGTTACGGTGAGTGAAGCAAGCAGGACCCAAATGCAGATAACACTGAAAAATCCTTTATTTCAAGGCTAAACGTCAAAAATCAGAACACTCCCCGGTGAACACAGTCACAGACAAACGAGAAACCAACAATGACAGACAGCAAAAACAGAACTTAAATACACACAAGACTAATCAACGAAACAAGAGACAGATGAGGAGGGAGGAGAAAACACAGGGGCACCAGGTGAACACAATCAAGTAAACAGGTAGGTGGGAACAGGTAGGAGGGAACACACACAGACAGGAAACCAAGGAAAGATCTAAACAAGACAAAACACAATGCAGACAGAAAACCAAAGACAGATCTAGACAAGAAAAAACACAACACAGATAGATTGTGACAACTTTGTTTCCAAAAAAAAATGTTTCACTCCTGTCGGTTGGGGGCCTCATCCATCTCACAATGTCGTTGTTTAGTTGGCCCGGGGCGGCCCTGTCCACTAGCAACCCCCCCCCCCCCCCCGCCCCGGTCATCAACTTCAAAATTCTGGGCGATATAAAAATCGCTCTATTGGATACATTTAGGCCCTTGGACAAATGTAGTTGGGGATCCCTGCCATAGAGCTTCATTGTTGTCAAAAAATGTATAAAACCAGCAATGTGTCCGTTTATTTTTTCCCACATTCCCCATGTCTTCCTCTTCTTCCTACTCTTCTATGTTTTTCCATTGATAGTTTGTCTGGATGGCTTCAAAATCAAAGTATCCTTGTCCTTCGTTTCCATAGTTTCTTTAGATTGCTGGTCGCTTGGAGGGTCAAAAAGGTTACAAATGAGCATTATTCACTGTTTAAGAGCAAGATCAAATGACAAACTCGTAATTGATATGTTACCAGAGAGTTTATTTACAATTGCTTACATTCCAATTTAATTTGATATGATGGTTATTATAGTCCAAGAAGCATCTTTAAGCGACAGTAAAACAATCCACCTCTCATAAAAAGGCTTTTTTAGATATGGTGGTTTTTAATGAAGGAGACAAATAGAGCCAATTGTGAGGAGAAGACGGGAAATGACAGGAGAGATGAATGACAGCAGGAATTCATCAGTCATGGATGGAAGGATAGATGGATACACAGCAGTATAAAACTATATGATATTAAAGCAGAGTATGTCAACTTCTCAGAGATGATGGACAACGCAAAGAGACAGTGTGACGTTTGTTTTGATTACGGCAGCATTTAAACAGCTGAGTCAGATAAAAGCTAAAACGTCAGTGGTGACGTTGGGATACAGATACTTCATTACAAGTTATTTATCAACGGCGGACCATGATTGTCAATCTGTCTAAGTTGTTGTTCCACAGCAGGGATGTTTTAAATAAAATGTGATCTGAGCTCGGACAGTGAGGCTAAAACTGTAAATCAGCTGTCTCCACTTGGTGCACACAGAGAGAAGGCCATTATAGTGGAGGCAGATGTGATGGATGGACGCAGATGTGATGGCTGGAGGGCAGATGTGAAGGAAGCAGAGAAAGTGACAGATGCAGAAACAGGAAGTCAGACAGGTCGTCCCTCTGCTCTCTTTTTATTCCCAAAGATCTGCAGAGACACCTGACATCTTCATGAGTGACCTTGACATTTTCAATTTGGAAGTCAGAATTTCAAAAAAATAAGTTGTAACATTTTGACAATAAAGTCAAGAACAAGTTGTTTATGTTACAAATGTGGTATGGATTAACATAAGCACTTTATAAGTGCATATCTATTTGAATATTTAAGAATTTGGTTATTTGTTTGTCCAATCAGGATTACATACATGCATGAAATATGTTTGACCTTTTGGGAGATGTAGATTTTTTTGATATTGAATAACTGTTTGATTATTGATTTGAACTGAAGGACACATTTTGCAGCACTATGCCATCCATCTTCATCGAGAAGCCCTCAATCAGCCTCCCTAAAAAAGCTTCAGATATTGATTGAATACTGCTGAAGCCTTGAAGCCCATCCCCAAAAGTTCATAACAAGGGCATTAAACAAAAAAAACAAGAGGCATAGGCTTGTTAAAAGTGCAAGTCTAAAAGCAAGAATGAAGCTCTGATGCAGTTATGAAAAGGCCTGACCAAGCAGGTATGTCTTTAGCAGCCTTAAAAAAACAGTTATTGGAGGAAAAAAAAAGCTGCCATCATGGAATCAATAAAAACAACAAATCGCTCAACCGCAAGAGAGGTATTAACAAAAGATATTGAGATCAGCCTCAAGCAGAAAGACAACTGACATGAGACGAGTATTAGCTTACGAGGTTGACGCCGAGGTGTTACCATAGGTGAAAAATGATTTGTGTATCCACCCCATCATTCAGATCCACTCCAGTAGTTTTCCATAATCCAGTTGAGAAATTAACCTGAAAACATTACATCCTTGGATGAAGGTTATTATCATTGATGCATACATTAATATATAATGTCGCAGTTGGTAAAGGTGGACTGTATTTTAACTACTTTATAAACTAATTCTGGAAAGCTAAATCTATAATGCACAATACGTTTTACTGTTCTTACCACAACTTTATCTTCCAATTATGTTTAACTTCTTGTGAATTTCTGATTCCTAATATTATAACTTTTTAATATATTTTTCAATCCTGATCTCCTCAAAGTCCCTCACAGATTATAAATGTTGTATAATTGTCTAGAAACATGTGTTTGGTGTTAAAGTTTCTGTGAGTCTCCGCAGTATTCAAGAGAAATCCAACTTGAGAAAGTCTCAGCCCACTCTTAATGCTTTGAGCTTCGATTGAAATTCACAAGGTCCATTAACGCCTGGGGGTTTCGTCCAATTCAGATTCCGATCTCTCGCTGGGGACCTCGCCGTAAAGTCGGGCCGGGCTTCTTTTCTTAGAGCCCCTCTGTCATGTGTCAGGATTAGTCAGGCGTGGAAGGCACCTTGTTATTGAAAAGCTCACCTGTCCGTCTCGCTCACCCGATCTCCAGGAGAGGGAAATGTCCAATTTCAGTGATATTTTACTTTGTAATGAAAGTGTCAAGGGGATGTAAAAAGGAGGAGATGCACCATAAATCTGCAACTCTGGAAAACAGGGTGTAGGTGGAGAGCACACAGTGAGTCGATGTTTTATTCAGTCTGTCTGTGTTCCCCTCTCTGCTGTTTGACGAGGAAAACGCTCCTAAAGCTGGCAGGTTAAAACAGCAGACAGCTATTTTTTTCTGCCTTCAACCAGAAGTTCTCTCGAGACAATTATTCTGATCCATAACCAGCATGGTTACCTGAAAATAAATGGCTAATAAGTTAGTATGAAGATGGTATTCTGATTGGAAAATGTGTTTACATACATTTTGTGAAATGCCGCTCTAACATCTGCTTTTAAATGTGTAGCTGGAGCAAACAGCCAATTAGCCTAGCTTAGCATAAAGAGACAAGACGGGGAAATACAGTATCAAGGCTCTACTATGCTTACAGCTTACACAAATGTTGGGCAGCAAGCAGAAAAGTATATTATGCATCATGACAGAATATATGATGTTCGGGTTGATCACAGCCATGAGACTAATGTTAGCAGTCTGTTATCTCTAGTTGCCAACGAGTTAGCAAAACTTGAGGTTGAAGTTAGATTGATCAAACAAAACTGAAAAACTGAGACTTTCCCTAAAAATATTTTCGCATTTTCTGTAAAGATCTTCATTATTAACTCTAATGTTTATCAGCTTCCTTGCTTTTGCAACAGTGCCAGTACATATGTAAGACAAGAGTTGATCCTAGATCGATGTAGCATTTTGGTTGTTAAAGCCTCTATGTTTGAGGAGTTTACGTTCGTACAAGTAGTCAAAACTACATTGTACAGAATGCCTTCCATGACAAACACAAACCAGCTTTGCACATTGTTGGTAAGTGAGCATTGATTGATAGATGATTGATTCGATTGAGACTCAATGTTGAAAGGTTATATACCAACCCAGTCTCATGGCATTTCGTGTTCACCAACACGATTTTTAATCTATTGATTAATGTTCACCAACACGATTTCCCCCTTTTTTCGTGTTGCACAGCACAATTTTAAAAGCAATGTATTTCTACTGGTAATGTGTTTCGTGCTGCACGTCTTTTTCTCCGGTCGGGTCGTGGAAGACCGGAAGCTGTGTGGTTCATAAAAACATGTTCTTACTCAATATCAAGCCACAATTATTGCTTTTATTTTAAATCGTATCATTTCGGACTTTTGTTGCCGTCTGTGAGGAAAATAAATGGGGCTCAGAGCCTCAGAATACTGAAATCTGTATTTTTTAAATCTTTTTTTCCTTCTAATCTGTTATTCTTTTCAAAATAACACACTGTTATTTACTCACCAATAACACCACAATTATCCTTGCTTTTATTTATTGGTTTAATTCCATAATCTCGGGTTCTTTTGGCATCCGTCAGGAACCGAATTTCAAAATAAAAATAACCGGAAACAGACGTAGGCCTCTAGAAGTTTAGGATGGCCGAAGACACTACACTACCCATGATCCCCAGCTATCGTTTAGGACTACAGTCATCATGATTAATCTTCAAACTCTGGGATTGGATGTTGGAGTGGCAGTGCGCCAAGGTTAGCCTAGCGTTAAACAGCTGTTTGAAATGGAACGAAACCACGCCAGACTATCCAAAACTGGAATCGAACGCCCCCCACAGAACTACACATGCTGGCTATTGTGTTTCGCAAAATGTTCTATGGGACGTCTCTACTGAACGTTTTCGTTTTTCCCAGAATTAGAAGTTGCCATGACATTGGTGTTATCAAATATAAAACATATAATTAATAAATGGGTGAAAATCGCTTGTGTCCATAATGCGCAGCATTAATATATACCCACATGACAGCTCATTGTTACTTTGTAATT
>NW_011349620.1:0-8117 GCF_000735185.1 Notothenia coriiceps | reverse complement strand
GCCACACCACTGAGCCTGTGAAGCACACCCCTGAGCCTGTGAAGCACACCACTGAGCCTGTGAAGCACACCACTGAGCCTGTGAAGCACACCCCTGAGCCTGTGAAGCACACCTCTAGTTCTGCAGACCAAGCACTTTCCACTGTTGAGGTTGAGCAACAAAGGTGAGAGACCTTCACATTTTCATCCAACGTTGTTGTTGGACTGTTCAAACAAGTCTGTCATTTTCATTGTGTGTTTTTATTTATTCATTCCTGCTGCAGTGTTTCAGGGAACTTAAAGATCTTCATCATCCGTTGGAGTTTGCTGATCATCTTTGCGATGGTGAACTTGTTCATCTGGTTTATGTACAAACGACAAGGTAAATATATCGTGCTCTCTTCCTTGAACCATTTATGTATTTTTCTGAAATACAGGTGTGTAACTAACAGGTGCTTTTATGTCTCTTTTAGAGCAGACAATAGTAGAATCATCAGCCACAACAACGGTAAAATATTTGATTTATTTTCCTAATATAACTTTTCACAGCGAAGACATTACATTTAGAGGAAGAGAGGACATCATTGTAATTGATGTATTTTATACTTTATATTTATTGTTGTTAAGAAGGTACAGTTACTGCAATCAGAACTCAAACAAGTATTTCTTCCCAAACTAATAATATACTATTTCAAATGTGCCAATGTTAATTTACCTAATGCAACTCTCGGTTTTTTTCTCCAACACAGGCTGAAGGGGGAAGCAAGATACATGAGAGAAACTTCAGGCGAGGTAAAACTCAAAAATGTCAAACAAATGTTACACAAAATAAGTGCACTAAAAGGCATATTATTTTAATTATACAATAGTAAATCAATAAGATTTTTGAAATTAATCAACTTTCATATCTTTCTCCAACTTTTGTCCCAGAGATCTCCTGCAGAGAGTGATGTGGAAGAATTATAAAGTTCACTGGTTCAACAGCCAAAGGGTAAATACAAAAACACCGGAAACCAGTACGACACCTCATACATACTTATATCTGTATTTACTGCAGGCCATTTTGTTAGTGTCTCATAAGTGTAAATGTTCCTCATTTTTATTTTGCTCTTGTTGTTCAAATGGTTGAAAATATGTTTTCCCAGCTGCAAGTTGTGTTTATGTTTCTTTTTCTTCTGTTTTCCATGCATTTAGTCACTGTTGGAAGGCTGCAAACATAAGAGCCACTGAGTGTCTGACAAGGAAATGTCTTTATGCTTGTGTATGTTGGATCTACTGCTCATACTTTTCTTTGATAAACTCCCAATGCGTATTATTATATATCCTGATCCTATTTTCATGATGTTTATAAACATTGATTTAAACTAGCTTTGTGTCTTATTTTACATTGTTTAATATATGTACCCTTTTCAATTATTTTTTAAAAGTAATGCACATTTATATTGCATGTTTGGGGAATAACTTGTGTTGTTAACTGTTGTTACAAGGAGTAAACCATGATTTTATCTCACCAGCAAGCTGCTAACATTCAGAAGTGAGAAAGCAATATGTAACTTATCCAAGCCATTATAGTCATGGAAGGGAAGGTGATGTTGTTAAATCTTATTTTCTTAATTATTGGTAAGAAAAATACAAAATGTTGGTCATTTGCGCAATTGTAGCTACTGTCACTTGTCAGTGAGCTTGGATAAATGCTCTTTTCATTGGAAAGTGAGTGCACTGAATTTACACCTTAGGCTTCTTTACACAACATACCAATGGCAGCATTGGGGAAGCTACTTTGAAACGGAAGCTATATACTGTTAAAGTCCAATGCTAAATAAATGCATTAATTATTTAATGTAATAAAGTTTAAACCAAACAAAACAAATTAATCAATGCATGGGCCTATAGGTGTTTTTAAAGCAGTAGTCCTATATCTTTTATATATAGCCTACAGTGTATGCTTAGGGTCATGGTCGTGGAAATTTGCTTTCATAGTTATTTAAACAACAGCCACGTTTTCCATTTTATCTGACGACTTTGTTTGCCTTTTTTAAAGCAACTATATGCCAAAGTACACATACACAACATTAGGAGTCAGGGGTAAACAATCAGAGAAAAATAAAACAGGTAAAACTATCGTACCAGGATAATAGTGATGCAACCATGCTGTGTGATGTTAAAGCATTATTTCATTTCTTTGGACAACTATTTGTATTGGAATTTCGTTTTTTTAGCAAAATACATTAGTCAAATGTAAAACCCCCCAAAGAAGAAGAAAAAAAATAAAAACACAACAAGGTTAAAATAAAAAATAAAAGGTAATACGTTTATTACTAGCATACACAAATATGCATATGCAGATGTTGACAGTGAACAATAATTCAAAATAGTAAACTCAAAACAACACGTGAAATCATTTTTACTCAGGCACATTGAGCGGTTGTTGCGGGTCCTGCGCCGGGATGTGATAGGTCTGGATTTCGTTGAATCCACTCCAGTCAGTCTCCTTCAGCTCGCCCTTCTACCGGTGACGCCTGTCTCGGCCGTGCCCAGTGAGCAACATCTACTAAAAAGTCACTTAAGTTTACCACTAGACCCATCCTTACCTGGTAAGACAGCTATTTATTCAGTTTCACACTGTTATTTAACTCCTTAACAAGCGAGAAGTGTTGTTTACGCGTACTTTACGCACACCGGTACTCTGCAGGCTAACGAAGTTAGCTAAGCTAGCAGCGCTCGGCATGCTGCGTCTGACACATGTCTACTTAAAGTAGTAAAGTTAGGCTTTGTTGTACACGTCTCGTGCTACTAATTAAGAGGCTGCTGCCGTGCAAAGCTAATTTCAAGACAATATACGCAACGTACTGCTTTAACTTCAGTAAGAATGTGTTAGCCTCCATACGGCCTAGTTAGCAATAGTGAGGTAGCTAGCTGATAATGCAAGTGAACTGGTTAATTAACTCATCCAGGTAATTGTCACGGGCATGTGCCTCGCCACACCCTGCTGTGCTTTCCATTACACGTGAAGGAGCTGTTTAATAAGAGCCAGGCCTGAAAGTAGCCTCTCCAGTGCGGCAAAATGGCTCCTCTCTGGCTGGGTAACCTTGTCCATCGGCTGTCAAGACTGTTGCACTGCTGTGACCAGAATGCTGTCACTGCCTGACGTGTTAAATTAAAAATGAAAGCAACTTTTTGAAAGTGCAAATATCCGCATATATATCTACAATGTAGAGGGTGTAATTGCGGATATTTATATAATAGTTCGATAAAAGGGAGATCGCATCAAAGGTATTGTACAGTATGTGACTACAGGAACAATACATTTAGCTCAGTCCGCTACAATTAGTCATGAATTGGATTTTGGGCATATAATCGTTATAAATGCTCAATAATGCAAAGTCTAGCTCTCAACTCAGCAGTTGCACCATGGCAAGAACATGTACTGAAGCATTAAAATCCTCATGATACCTTTTTTTTCAACAAATTCTCCTCCTTTAATGTTACCTGCTGGTATTTTGACAACCTCTTAAGGGTTATAGGTGTATTGCCTAAAAACAAAGAACATATCTGCATTTAATCATCCATGCAACACGCATGAGTGGTACATTTTACAGTCAGCAATTGCTGCTTTTAAGTCCAAGTATTGGTTTGTTTGCTTAATGGCTTTCTACTTAAGTTTCACCTATTGCTGCTCTTGGATCAGCATTATGCATATGTCACTCAAAATAAGTTGAACAATTTGTGTTTTGCTCTTTTCCACAGATACAATGGCTGTGCCTCCTTGCTATTGTGACCTGGGCAAGTCTGCCAAGGACATCTTCAACAAAGGCTATGGTATGGTTTCCTCCAGTTTGACCAAGTTATACTGTGATGTTAAAACGTGAACTTCCAAGTGTACTTGATATTGCAAACAACCTTTGATATGATTTAAACAAATGTTTTATTTTTTTCCACAGGATTTGGCTTGGTTAAGCTTGATGTCAAGACAAAATCCGCCAGTGGAGTGGTAAGTTCATTTATGTATGGTTTGAGAATAGAAAACTAAAACTTACTTCAACAACTCAAATTATGTTAAAGTACATTCAAGTCTAATGGAATGAGGCAATACGAAAGTTAAATAGTCATTTTTTGGACCTTCCTGGATCCTTTGTTAAACATGAAAGCTGCCCCAATGAACAATGACATCCAACTTCAGTACATTTGCCCATCTTCGTGTGTTAAAAAAAGAGTCCATTAAATATTTTTTCCTAGTAGTGGAACTATTATTTTCAAAATGTCCCGGAATGGACGATATTTAACAAATTTGGCATTTGGTTATTAACAAAAAATGAGAAGTAGCCGAGAATAAAAGTGTGTCAAATGTAATGAGAGAGAGCACTGAATGAGTTTTATTTCAATCCCAGTTATTCCATACAGTGTCTTTAAAGCATTCCTTCTGATTGTCATGTCTCTAAAATGGTCCCTTGTAGGAATTCAAAACAGCCGGTAACTCCAACACTGATACCAGCAAAGTTGCGGGGAGTCTGGAAACCAAATACAAGAGGGCAGAATATGGCCTGACCTTCACCGAGAAGTGGAACACTGACAACACCTTGGGAACAGAAATCACCGTTGAAGACCAGGTGAGCAATATAAACAAAAAAATTTTACACTGTGTTTAACAAGATGCAAACATCAATATTTATCCAGTGAGCATAAAGAGTCAACATTAATTGTATCTTAACATCAAATGGTTTGTTACAGATTGCCAAGGGACTGAAGTTGACTTTTGACACAACCTTCTCACCAAACACTGGGTAAGATTATGGTTATGATCGATTCATTGGAAATTGAGTTTCATGTGAATATTACTTAAACTAATCCTGCTGCCTCTCCACATGAGTCATTTTTAGCGACATGATCAGTGCTGTACATGCTTCTGAAAAGTGAAGCTGCCGTGTGACCCCTGTCCCATAATGGAACATTCTATTGTAACACAAAATGAGCTGTTGGGTTTTGCGAAACTGCTTGGGTTATGTCTTGCAGTCTGCTGTTCTCTAGGAGGTATACAAATGGTTTTACTAGTGTGCCCAGCTGCTCTGGCAATCCTTGTGGGTTTGCTTACTATGAGGTGTAAATCACACGAAGAAAGTGGCACATAGCCCAGAGGAAGCGTGTCGTCTTTCAGACTGGAGGGTGGGAAGGTGACGGGTGGAGATATGTGGCTACAGCTTGTTCGAGGATACAGTGTCATGCTCAGACTGGGAGGTAAACAGCAGAACTTTGACTTTTGACTCAGCAATGACTCCAAACTTCTACTTCAAAGCCAAGCTGGTGCAACAGTTGAAGTGGCAGTCTACTGATAATGTCCTTATCCCGTTTGCTACTTGAGCTGACAGCTGGCACAGGCCATATGTTAAGAATTATCTATGGCAGTGGTTTTCAGAGTCAGTTTCACAACACCCTGTGGTGCTTTAAGGACAGGCAACAGTTACGTATGTGACCTCTTCAACGTATAAAAAAAGAGGACATCAAAATTGTCTGTCACAACCCTGGAAAAAGGTCTGGCTCTTGAACGTTTGGATATATTTTGGCATGTTTTTGCATTTCGAAACGGTCTGGGAAAAACAAGACAACCCAATTTGCAAGACTGCAAGCTGGGGGTGTACTTTGTGTCGTAGTTTGGTTAATGCAAGTTCTTTCTTTTGTGTAATGATAAAACATAATGTAAAAAGATGTGTATATATATATTTCTTTATAAATTCCTTTTCCTACCTTTTTTTTATATGTGCAAAAAGCTTCTTACAAATGCTTTAATTAAGCCCAATCTGATTTCAGCTAATGTTAACGAAAGCTTTGTTTCTCCTCAACAGCAAGAAGAGTGGCAAAGTTAAGACCGCCTACAAGCGTGAGTTCGTCAACATGGGCTGCGATGTTGACTTCGACTTCGCTGGCCCCACCATCCACGGAGCTGCTGTCGTCGGCTACGAGGGGTGGCTCGCTGGTTACCAGATGAGCTTTGACACCGCCAAATCCAAGATGACCCGGAACAACTTCGCCATTGGCTACAAGACCGGTGACTTCCAGCTGCACACCAATGTGTGAGTAGATTACTTTTACATTTGGTTTGGGTTTTTGTAAAAAAACAAAAAGCTGGACTACTGCCTTTTCAGGTAATGTAGTCATAGAATATAGAGACAACACAAAGTGGATGAATGTTTTACTACAAGATAAAAGCAAAACCTCTTTAAATGAGAAATTCCTGATTTTATTTACAGTAACGATGGTGCTGAGTTTGGAGGCTCCATCTACCAGAAGGTGAGCGACAAGCTGGAGACGGGGGTCAACCTGGCCTGGACCGCTGGCAGCAACAGCACACGCTTCGGTATCGCTGCCAAATACCAGCTGGATAAGGATGCCTCCATCAGCGTAAGTATTGCAGTACAGGCTGTGGGTTTTGTGCGGACAAAATAAAATGTAGACTTATTCTTACCAATTGATTTTTTTTTTTCCTCCATAGGCTAAAGTGAACAACAATAGCCTTGTTGGTGTTGGGTACACCCAGACTCTTAGACCAGGTAAGAGGTTTCCTACCAGTCAATGGATAGCTGGAGTGGTATATTTTAATACCTGTGTTTGTAGTACATAGCACTTCAGTTATGAGCAAATGCATGCTTTAAATAACTTGACATTGAGTCATTATAGCAACACTCAACAGCCTCAGGCTCAAAGTCTTTCAACACACGTTTGACAAATGTAGTTTGTTCATGAAATGGCTAATGTTGGTTCATTTTGCCTGTGCAGGTGTGAAACTCACCCTGTCTGGTCTGGTCGATGGCAAGAACATCAACGCAGGAGGCCACAAGCTGGGTCTGGGCCTGGAACTGGAAGCCTAAGCTTTCAACATACTGCAAGGGACTAGGGAATATCAGAAGAATCTGGCCTTACAGTGTATGTCCAACTCAAACCAGCAGGGGATAACTTGGAGAGATTGGTTCAAAGGCTACAACAGCTACAACAACAAACTCTAACTTGTTGAGTATCACCTCAAGTTGGTGCTTCTGTCATTGGTATATTTGACCTTTTTGTTTCTTTTCACTTTGTAGTTGCATCTATTCCGGAGACAGTGGGTGGCATATTATTTATAAATCATTTCATTGTTTCTGTCAAGCCCTGCCATAATAATGAAATTCAATACAATCCTTTCGCCCGTCACCAACTCAGCGTGGCTTTATTGTGGTAATCCCCAGACGGTCAACATCAGTTGATGGTTTTACATGGTGAGCGTTGTCATACCTTCTCTCTGATTTTACAATCGTGACCATCTGATATTCCTTTGTCATCCCAACAGTTTTAATTGACAAACCTTGTTAAATACACTAGTCTTTTTTTCTGATATTATTTAAAATACTGCTGCACCCATCGTGTTCATGCACACAAGGAAAAACTAAAGCTCTGTAATGACTTGTTTTGTGTCGGCCATAATGGTTGTGATGTTCTGTTAGACCTGCAAGTTTGAGAGAAACATTTACATGTGGCCGAAATAGCAGAATTAGTTTATGTTCATTCTGTACCAACAGACAACTGGGGGGCTGCATAATTCATGTTCACAGTAATGCCAAACCTATCATTGTCCTCGAGAGGTAACTCCTAGTTGCTCTCTTGGAAAGTGCTTTCCTGTGCTGTGCTGGGCAGTGACAGAGCCCGCAGGAAGTCTTGGAGGTCCTTCTGTGTATGTAATCATTTTCAATAAAGTCTTGAACTCCACAAATGCATTTCTGGTCTTGATATTGAAGTTCTACTAACGATAACTTATTTACGTTTAAAGGCCACCTATTATGCAAAATCCACTTGTTTGTGTCTTTTATACATAAACATGTGTCAAGAGATTCTGAAAGTTTCAGGAAAAAAGATTTGCTCACTTTTTGTCCTGATCCATTTCTATAAAAACCTGCCTGAAAATGAGCTAATCAGATTTTGGCCACTTTGTCATAACGATTTTTTGGCTTGTGTAAACATTAGCCAATCACCAACCAAGGTAACCCCCCCCACACACACACCTTATCACCTGAATCTCCTCCGAGAGCACCATTGAGTTCTTGTTAACCAAATGTCTCTCAGACAGGCGTGGGGAGGGGCTCCTTATTTTCATCTAAAGACCTAGCTCAGTGACCA
>NW_011349619.1:0-1836 GCF_000735185.1 Notothenia coriiceps | reverse complement strand
TAAGCTCACCAAAGTTTAATATATTTCATAGTTCAAAGTTTTGTCAATTGTTTTGTTTATTGGTCAAATACTGGTTTCTAATGGTTTCTGAGGAGTTTTACTGGAATGAAAGAGCACAGAGTACAGAATCAACAAAGCAGCATACTGCATTAAACCTGACCTTCACAGAGAGGTTGAAGTTCATGTGGAGAGGAGGCTTCAGTAGTCTGTCTGCACTCTGTTTAGTTGTGCTATCTTACAATCAATATAGTAAATGTGAGGTAAAGTGTGTAGCCAATGTAACCGGTTAGAACTCAAAGTTAGGATGAGGTCTTAAAATGTATAGAAAGGGTCTTAAAAAAGGACTTAAAAGGTATTAAATTTGACCTCAGGATTCCTGCATATACCCTGTATCTGCATATTTTATGATATACTTTAGTGTTCAAAATACTTAAATGTTAAGATTTCAAACCGAATTTCCACAGAGAGTTTGACACCTTGTCCAGTGTGGAAATGTTGTGATGTCTGTTTGATCGATCACGTGCTAAAGCTGAATGGGACACTTCCTTGAAACATGAATGTCCTTTGCTGAATGTGCTGCTTATTTCAGAAGAGGTACCTCCACTGTGGGAAACCCTGGTATTTTAAATGCAACTTTAAAAGACACATCTCACTTATTGTTTATTCATGAGATACATGTATGCACCTTATCCGCCACTCTTAAGATGGTACAGATTTTAGTTTAAAACTCCAGTCTGTGTTAAAAAGTATTTGCTTCCTTTAACCCTGAGTTGATTTTCATTTTTAGCCCCTTTGTTTTTGCCAGAAAATTTCAAATAGAATTAAAAATAGAACCGCAGACGTAGTGTCTTTTGTGTTGAAAATAATTGTGTTTTGTTCTATCGTGTTCTCTAAATGCCGTAGCTGAATATAGGCTGGGAAAAGACCATGTTGTGAATAGAAAGGACCTTGACCTGGTTTAAACAACAAAACTGTGTCTTGGGAAATGAAGGAAGGATCATTTAAAATAGATGTGAGATAAATGAAACACACTAAAAGCTAACAATGGTAGGATTTTCTTGCTGTTGCCTTTCTCAAAGCGTTGCCAACAAGTCATGTTATGTTCACTACAGTGGAAAAAATCCTAATGATGACTACACTTAAGTGTGAAGAGCTTATTGAGTTTTCCCTAGTAAGCTTCCCCAGTGCATCGTTTGGAGCTGTGCTGTAGGCAGTCACTGCGGAGACTCCAATTACTGACCATGTCCCACTTGGCTGGCTCCTAACTGTGACCAGCAAATAAGAAAGAGAGCGAGAAGGGGAAGGAAAACCATTTAAAAGGCAAGACGAAAGTTCTTGGTTGCAGCGCGATACTGGCCTACAGGAAGCCGAAAAAGACGTCATGCAGAGTTTAACAAGTGCATTGCCTGAGCAGAGGCAGTGATAGGCAGCTCTTTGTTCATGAGTTGGACATGCTCCAAACGCCTGCTTCATAAGATGTTCTGCGATAATCCAGCAGTGAGCAGCTGATTTACGACCTGCATTAATGTTCGCACCGAACTTCCTGTACACAATCTTTAACCTACTAAACCAAATGGAGAGGGGTTGAGGGAGGGGAAGGCGCCGAAGAAAATCCAAAAAAGATTACTTTTTCTGGAAAACTGGTCGTTTGCCTTGAAATGTGTAGTAGTCGTGAGGGTAGGCACCAACAATAGTTTCTTATCTTAAAGGTGACCTATCATGCAAAATGCACTTTTGTACGTCTTTTATACATGAATATGTGTCCCCGGTGTTCCAGGGAACTCACCAAGTGTCAGAAAACACAACCCTCTCTATTTCCCTCCATACCCAAATCTC
>NW_011349618.1:0-2297 GCF_000735185.1 Notothenia coriiceps | reverse complement strand
GGGCATATTCTGCCTTTTTGGGGTTTTCCGTTTCCTGTAGTGTGTTATAGGTTTCTGTGCATGTAAATGTTCTACACAGGGTAAAATCCCTGTTCCCATCAAGGTGCTTTTATTGGTTAGTGCTTCAACACACTGTAAGCCAGCCAGCTAACCAATCAGAGCAGACTGGGCTCTGGTTTCAGACAGAGGGTGAAAAGAGGACACACATACTGATATACACCTGAACATCAGCAGGAGAGGACTCTTTAAAGTAGAGACACTACATACTGATATACACCTGAACATCAGCAGGAGAGGACTCTTTAAAGTAGAGACACTACATACTGATATACACCTGAACATCAGCAGGAGAGGACTCTTTAAAGTAGAGACACTACATACTGATATACACCTGAACATCAGCAGGAGAGGACTCTTTAAAGTAGAGACACTACATACTGATATACACCTGAACATCAGCAGGAGAGGGCTCTTTAAACGTGGGAAGCAAATTTGTGATTGCAAAATAAAATGGTGCTTCCCTAATGTAAAGGTTATCCATAATTTCTCTGAAATCAGAACCGCTCTGACTGTGCCTTTTTTATTTGTATATCTCCTCTCTCCTGTGTTTATGCGAGTTGACCTTGTGCTGTTTTCTGTTGCAGGTCACGGGCTGTGGATGTTTCAGTACGGAGATAAGAGGCCGGTGTTTGACGTGCTCAGCCCAGAGGGGACGGATTTATCACCTGTCATGACGGCCGTTTATCTCTTCCTCACCATGATCATCGTCTTCCAGGTACGCAGCAGAGGGGAGCGAAGGCGCAGATAATAAAATATTAAAGTTTGTAATGTTTTATCCCGCCTTACACTGAAGATCAACCGACCTCTAGATCTGTATCGTCACTTTTAATCTAGAAAACAGAGAGGACTTGCTCCATGCTGAGAAATAATCTTTATAACAGCAGAAGAAGATTGACAGCTATTGATCTGTTTATTTGTGTTGGCTTGTGTCAGTGGAAATGTCAGCCTGTCCTGTGTCACATGTTGCAGATAGTCCTGGTCAATGTAACGAATCAGAAATCAACACAGACAGCAGTTCAGTTTCACTTAACAAACATGATCTTTTTGGAGGTGGGTGACTTGCAGTACTGCCAGATAAACACATGACTGTGTTGGTGGGGGCTGGGCCTTTCCTCCCAAAAGCCATGACTCATTTCCACTTTCCAGAAATGTCGCCTGGAAATGTCTCACCCTGGATTACAGCAACATTTCTTAAGAAACCAAACATACACAAAGTACACGTATATACATTTCTCCCATTGGTCCATAGAATGTATTTATTCTATTTAAGACCAGAAAGGTTTTACGAGCTTCTGCTTGTTCTCAATTAGATGATTCCTCGGGTCATGACAGTCATTTCATTTGTTTTTATTACATACAGCAAAGCCTTTCACGTGTTTATTTTTCACTTTCATTATTTAAACGGTTATAACTTTTTTTGCCTTAACTTTTAGCATTTTTATTTTAACCATTTAACCATTATTATAATATAATCCTTTCCCGTATTCATTCGATGTCCTTATGCGATATGTTAAGCTCTTTATTAAAGTAGTTTTTCCTTCTTTAGCTAATTATTTGACTGTTTATCCATATCTTAAGATACTTATTTAATTATTCATTAAAAAAAATCCCGTTAATGATTTATTTTTAATCAAATTATTTAAATTGTTCATGGGATTTTTTTTGTCTTTTATTTAAATTGTTTCTCCATTACTTTAAGCTAATTATTTAAACAATTGTTCCATTATTTTTAACATCATTATTGAATGTGTTTATAGACAAACAAATATATTCATTACTCTTTGAGGATATTTAATTTAAATAGGTTTTTATTATTTTTTAAAGCTAGTTATTTTAATTATTAAAACAGTTTATTATTTATTATTATTTTTAGGTTTTTATGAGAACAATTTATTTTTAAGCTAAATTAAAATACTTATCCATACTTTTTAAGGTATTTTTTTGTAACTGTTAATGCCCTAATTTGAGTTTATTATTTTAACAATTTTTTAAGCTAATATTTAATGATGCATGCATCATTTTGTATTAAATTATTTAAAATGTTCATGCAGCAATTTTTCGAGCTCAATATTTAAATAGAAAGAAAAAAAATCCATTATTTAAAAAAATGATGATTAAGTATGTTAATGCATTATCTTTAGCTAATTGTGAAAATATTTATAATAATTTCTGTTCCTCTCATGCACCTCCTGTAAAAGTCTCTCACTCTGCCCCCCCCCCCCAGGTGCTGATCCCCA
>NW_011349616.1:0-3629 GCF_000735185.1 Notothenia coriiceps | reverse complement strand
ACACACACACTCTCTCCTGGTGCCGGGGGTTACCTGCTGGTCATCTTAGGGGCCAATCATAGCGCTCATACATCACGTCTTTGTTAGGAGGAAGTCATTAGGTTCCTGCAGCGACCCAGCCTTGACCCCGCTGAAGCTGCATTAAGAACCCCCGACCCAGGGGTCAGGACACAGGGCGGGGCTTATGTGGGGCTTCAGCCAATCACAGAGGACCTGGGCAAACAGACAGCGCTTTGAGACAGGTTCCAAGGTTTTCTCTGTGTGTGTGTGTGTGTGTGTGTGTGTGGGTGTGTGTGTGTGTGTGTGTGTGTGTGTGTGTGTGTGTTTGAATTTATATAGGATTTTACACACCAACACTCTGACACCCTACCATACCCTAACACCAAAGGGCAGTATTAGCACACAACTCTTTAACAATATTTGCCAACAAATCTGCTTTAATCACAACGTTTTATTTATTGCATGCAAGAAATAATTGCAAAATTACCAGAGTGTTGTATTTTCACCACCTAAACAAAAGCAGATTAATATAACCTTCATGAAATAGGCATTATTGAAGAATTTACTTTTTCCGCGCACAATACTTTACATGATGATCCTTCTGGGTGCTACATTTGATGGTATTTAATGTTTTTTTTAATTGTTTCTACTGTATTTTATTTCTATTTTAAATTCTTTCTTGCAATGAAATATATTTACAATTTCATTCATGTTTGTTGATCTGTAACGCCTCCAAAGAAAAATGTGTTTTGTGATATTGGGCTACATAAATACAATTTGATTTGATTTGACATGAGACTACTTGGTTAATATATAGCCAGGTTAAAGGAAATTATCTATATATTTTGTTATTTGGCCATTAGACAATTATAAATGAGAAAAGCAAATTTTCGGTTGTAAAAATATTGTTCAATAACAACCTTATTGGCAAGCAAACGTACAACTCATATGTGTCTCTTTGACATTATTCACCTGAACTATGAGTTCCAATTAACTTTGAAATTGCCCCAATACATTTGTAAAACAACGGCAATTCAACATTTTACACTATTAGACTGGATTTTAGCCAAGATTTAGCAGCTCTGGACCTTGGCTTTTGACCTCTAAGACACCCGTAGAAGTCGTGCAGGGTTTTTTTGTCCCGTCATGGTGGCTGAGTTGATGTTCACTTTCTCACACACACACACACACACACACACACACACACACACACACACACACACACACACACACACACACACACACACACACACACACACACACACACAACACTCTCTCTCTCTCAAACACAGGCATCACACACACACACACACACACACACACACACACACACACACACACACACACACACACACACACACACACACACACACACACACACACACACACAGACAAGACTTTGCCCCCAGGGGTATTAGTGTCCTCACGCTGCCCTGAAAGGGAGTTGCACTGACCGGTCACACTGATGACAGAAAACGTTACGCAGCATCGGTCCAGCGCCACCACCGTCTCAAACTGAAGCTTTTCACACTGATTGGGTGTTAATGTTTACATCTTACATTTCTATGTGGAGCGCTACTCCGTCTATGCAGGCTTGAAAATAAGTTAAAATGTTTCAGTTGTGTCCTTCTCCTATCTGTGTACTTTATACATTTTGGGCAAGCTGTTATTGCGATATCTTTCCTTTGACCAAAGGGTTGGTTAATTATTTCATTGGAGGGCAAAAAGCAGATATTAAAAATCTGAAAGTATTTCTCTGGAAACGTCTGCAGTGGAAACGGTCACAGCTTTGCAACGCACATACAGAAGGTCATTCTGCTGTTAGTCAGTCATTACCAGCATGAAGAGCAACTGTTTATGTTTGCCCTGTTTACAGCATGTAAACATCTAATACAATCCCAAACACACACTTACAGTATTCTACTTAGTTTGAAACTTTCTCTTACTTTCTTTCGTCCTACCCAAACACAAGTGTGCCGGGATTTAGGAAGTTCCTTGGAACAAGTATTTACTCAAGTTCCAGTAAAAGTCCATCGCAACTCTTGTTGGAGGGGAAATAGAAGTAAACACATGCAATGAAAGTTAAACGTTACAGTATATAAACATTTAGAAAAGGGATGAGGGCAGTCTATAGTTTGGACAGTCCGCCCCGTGACCTTCCATTACACCCCACAAAGAAAGTGAAGGCACATCAAAACATGATGTTTGTTATTCTTAAGAGTTCTCCCAGGTGTGGAGTTTGACTGAGGGGGTAAACGATGCCATCACATTTGCTCAAGGTGACATGTGTTACTCTTGGGAGCATCTCTTCCCATTAAATGTACACATTCTCAGTTACAAACAGACCCTTTAAAAAGTACGTCCAAGGGCGTCTAAATAAAAACTAAGTGTGAATATTCAAAGAAAATTCCATGGCAAGCTTTACTTTAAGCATGCTGGTGAGCTTTTGTTGACATACATCCCGTTGGACCAAAGTGAAAAACACTTAATGGTCCCAACTTCTCACTGGAAAAAGTTCAAGTTTGATTCTCATTTTAAACATGACATTTCCTGGTAATAAGAAACAACATTTTTCTAATCCCACTCTGCTAAAAATGTACCAAACATTAAGCTTGATTATATCTGTGAGAAGGCAGACAACTCTTCTTCTTCTTCTGGTCTATGTCTTTAGATCTGCCTCTCCATTGAGGTGAGCCCGGTCAACTTGTCTACATCAGACCTTGGTATTCACAGATCGAAGACATCTCTATGGCCGATCTCCAACAATGGGAAACCTACAATCTATATTGATGAATAAGATACGTTTTGTGTTGAACTGTTCCTTGAGCTTTAAGGTCATGGTCTCGTCACACCCCACCTACGCCTAGATCCTGCCATTAGTCAATTAAAGGATTTCCTGGCACAATTGAGAAAGATGAAATTTATATATCAAATATAGCCTCAAAACGTCCCTTCAGTGACACATGGGGACATCACTCTCAGTACGTCAATTTCACCCTTGAGCCAGGTATTCAACCTCTCACAGCTCAACGGATAGTCAACATTCCTGGTAGCCAACTGCAGCCTCGGTAGTTAAACAATAACAGAAAAAGGAAAGTATTTACAGGGCAATACGCTTCTAATCATCTTCCTCTGGTTATTTTATGAGCATTTCATCCAGCATTCACACACACACACACATTAATCATCTGATTGGGACAGCGTGTACAGGTCATGCAACTTGTTGAGCAATCTTGAGTGACGTTGCACATCCGACACTTTAAGTATAGCCTTTCTGTTTCTCTCTGTGTCTTCTTCTTCTTCTTCTTCTTCTTCTTCTTCTTCTTCTTCTTCTTCTTCTTCTTCTTCTTCTTCTTCTTCTGTGGTTGTGGAGCGCTGCGTGCATTGTCTGAGATCGTTGTGACAGTTTGATGAGCCATTAGTCCACATAATTTATCTGTGTGTTCGCTCTGGCTGCAGACTCTCTGTCTGCTGCGGGACGGCGTGCCTATGTCCTGACTGCTGCAAGGGGCTAGGCCGGGGGTTTGTCACGCACACACACACACACACACACACACACACACACACACACACACACACACACACACACACACACACACACACACACACACACAAACATACGGACGCAG
>NW_011349614.1:0-2679 GCF_000735185.1 Notothenia coriiceps | reverse complement strand
CCCCCCCCCCCCACCTCCAACAGTGGAGAGAGGGTTACAGGCCACAGTGACTCGGGCTCCATTTTACAATTTGAGGCCAATAGACGCACGTTTGGCAATTAAATGGCTGCTGATGTAACAACTTTGAGGCGTGCAAAACTAACTTTGAGTTGAGTAACAGATAGGGAAATGGTGGAGAGAGGGTTACGGGCCACATGGACTCAGACTACATTTTACACTTTGAACGCACGTTTAGCAATGAAATGGCTGCTGATAAACCAACAGGATATACTTTGAGGCGTGCAAAGCTAACTTTGAGTTGACTAACAGATAGGGAAATAGTGTGAATTGTTTTTAATATGTTTGTTGGAATGTCTTTTTGTTTTCCCCTTGGTTTGGAAAACTTTTGATGTCCTTTTTATGAATCACAAAAGTCTTGTAACTTCTAGTTGGAAATACCTTTCTGTCGGATTCAATTTCCATTTTACAGTCATGTGACATCCCTGCAGTATACATACTCTTACAGTATAGCTTAATTTCGCCTGAAAAGAAAGATGTATATTACTTGATGATGCTGTACATGGTTTAGGATATGCAAGCATGTTTACAGAACCAAACGACCTAACCCGTAACAATGAAGACTCAACCTCCGGAAAGAAAAGCCATCGAGCTATTTCCCATTTTCAATGAATATAAATGCACAACAAACAAGGATCTGACAGAGACTAGATAACACTCTGGACTTACATACCGTCTGAACCAATGAGAGGACAGAGTGCAGGTGGTTAAAGGGAACAGGTGGTACCAAAAGGTGGCGTCGATGTAATGACTGTCTTTAGCTTTCTCTTTATCACAAGCCTCAACGTCTCGAGGACCTTTTTTTGTGATCACATTTTTTAAGCAGAAACACATTGTACAAAACACATACATACCACGTGAAAGAACATACAAACAGTTCCCTTACAAAACAAACTAGAATAAAAAGCCCAGCCTCCAAGGACCCCGTGGTCCGGATCAAGTGGCAACAGATAGCGTCAAATTACACATGTACAAAAAAAGAGAAGGGAGAGAAAGAGGAATCAGAGCCGACTCTGTTTCGCCCCATTGATACCGGCTGTTGACAGTTCCAAATGGACAACATCGAGGACCTTGTAGGTAAACGTGTCCTCAGAGTTCTGTGTCGTCCTGAAATCTACAAAGCACTTGCATTGTGAGGTCGTCCCTGACCCTCTGAGCACAATCCTCTCTCTTACACAAACATCCCTCGGAGTCTTAATGGCTTTCTCTCCCTTTCCAATGTCTCCGCTGAGACAGAAGGACAAAGTGACGTGAGGAACACTAATGTACATTTACACTGTGGAAATGGCAGCCATGGAAACGGTCCTATCTGAACGTGATCTGTTGTGATGTGTTTTGAAGGAGAAGACAAAATGTTGCTTTCATCCGTTTCTAATTAATTGCAGCACTTATACTGGATTACCAGTTGGCACTTTGATGCTCTTCTGGACACACTTAGAAAGAGATATTTTTGATCAAGCCCCATTGGAAGACATTTTTTAGGTCTGATCAATGCTTCTGTTTGTTCCTTTAGTTTGTACACTCATTAGGAGTTATAATCTGCACCTGGTCTCTTCATTCCTCTCTGTTTTGTTCATCGCTTACTTCTAATACCAAATCAACATAAATCAATGCATCTTATCTCACTAGATGCCTTTGTGGAAAAGCTGATTTCAATCTAGGTAACCTACATACTTTTATATACATTGGGTAACATTCAAGATGCAAGTTGGATCCTCAGATAAAAAGCTTCTGAATATGTTTGCTGTCTTTCCCTCTGACCATCTGTGTTTCTGACAGAACTGGTGAAGCAGTTTGAACACAGATGTAACATCTATGGAGGTTCTTAGAGGAAGTACGCTTCAAAGAGCTTGTCAGATGTCATCCAACAGCATCTGAAACGTACAGATTCAATCTGATGATCATGTCCATTTATACTTTAAAGAGGGTCCTAGGATACCTCATGTGGGTTTCCCCTTTCCTGTGGTGTGTTCTATATGTTTTAGTGCATGTCAATGCCTCCATTTGACCCCTTTGTTTACTCTTTAAAGTAGAGACACTACATACTGATATACACATGAACATCAGCAGGAGAGGACTCTTTAAAGTAGACACACTACATACTGATATACACCTGAACATCAGCAGGAGAGGACTCTTTAAAGTAGAGACACTACATACTGATATACACCTGAACATCAGCAGGAGAGGACTCTTTAAAGTAGAGACACTACATACTGATATACACCTGAACATCAGCAGGAGAGGACTCTTTAAAGTAGAGACACTACATACTGATATACACCTGAACATCAGCAGGAGAGGACTCTTTAAAGTAGAGACACTACATACTGATATACACCTGAACATCAGCAGGAGAGGACTCTTTAAAGTAGAGACACTACATACTGATATACAACTGAACATCAGCAGGAGAGGACTCTTTAAAGTAGAGACACTACATACTGATATACACATGAACATCAGCAGGAGAGGACTCTTTAAAGTAGACACACTACATACTGATACACACCTGAACATCAGCAGGAGAGGACTCTTTAAAGTAGAGACACTACATACTGATATACACCTGAACATCAGCAGGAGAGGACTCTTTAAAGTAGAGAGACACTACATACTGAT
>NW_011349613.1:0-2603 GCF_000735185.1 Notothenia coriiceps | reverse complement strand
GGACTCGCTGAGTGATTATATTGTAAACTTTAGTCTAAGTTATCTCAGTGGGTCTCAAACGGTTTGGTCTAAACAAATATGTCCATCTATTTAATATAGTTGTTCAAAATAAGTAAAACAAATTATTCCAATGTCAGTAAAGAATTAAAAACACAGTTTGAAAATGGAGTGATTAGTAAAATATGCATAAATAAAAAGAAAGAATGCAGACTAGGTAAGATAAAGATAGGAGAGAGGAGTATATCAATGATGTGTTATTGGTTGTGAGAATATTTTAATGGTTTTTGGAGTAATGAAATATATACAGGTCTGTTTCATATGAGTGTTGAGAGCTGTATCCATAAATCTCTTAATTTGTGCACCAGATTGATGCATTTAACTTCAATTTAAAGAAACAAATCTTACCGGGGTGCATGCCCCCGGACCCCCCTATAGGATGTGAGGTCATCACAAATAAAACAGGTTCATGGATAGATAAGTTTGCACACTCATTATATACAATACACATTTTTCTTGGATTAGTTAACACCATAGTCCCTAATATATATGTGTAGAAAGACAGGAAATGGAATTAAATCGAGAACAATGTTTCATTGCGGAGGACACCCTGTTTTGTGTCCCCCCCACTTCTCAAACCAAAGTTACACCCTTGATTACAGGTGTGTCATGGTGTTCAGAATGAGAGGTTTGTGAGGTTGTGTCAAAGCACACGTCACATTTAAATGTTCTCAAAAACAAAACAGGACACAATGCGACCTTTATGATTAATAAATCAGAGGCCACTCAATATATTTAAATGTTTAGTTGGGCTTTCATTATGCATGCTGTGAGTCCTACCGCTTCATTGCAGAGATTATGGTCTAGTTGTCCTAAATAAAGTATATATTGTTAACTTAAAAAAGAGCAAGTTTTAAGTGAGAGGTGTGAAATATTACATCTCTCTTTAACACATCCTACATTAACATACATTAGCATCTTCTATTTACTATCTTTAGACGTGTATTCACACATACAGTATCCCGTCCTTGCATAGAAGGATGAAGGATTCAAATTAAAGACTGAAAATAACACCTTATATCCACTAAATCACTTTGTAAACAAAGATGGCAGTTAGGAAACACTGTGCTAACAGCAGATGAAAGTATCCATCTGCGATCACACTTCACTGTAATCACAGATGGATCAGAAATGTGCTGCACGTTACATAACCCAGACATCGACAACTAATTAATGAGATGCCACAGTAATGGGAAGTTAGAAAAGTTGTCTGTTGTCTTACACACTGACACGCAGACACTTTCACAGAGGAGTCCTTACTTTGGGAAGTGTTGCTGGAGGCTGGGAGCAGGTTGGGAGCGGGCAGCAGAGTTCTGGGCGTCGGGCCATGGATCTGCCTGGTAACACTGCAGCTCCCCACAGATGTAACTGTAACTACAGGCAGCCCTTACAGCATTGAGCTAACAGAACAGTAACCTCTGCGGTCTCATAGATGTGGTCTTTTATTAGTGTTGATCAAAGTGTTTGGATACTTTATTCTACCACAGCATTTTTTTTAATGTTTATTATTTTAGCAGGAACAATCCTTTATATTTGTATTGTTTATTTTTGTATGTGCATACTGACATAATTCAGCAAAAAGTTGCAAAGGTCACAAATAATACATCATTACAGCTGATTTTTGGAGATGTTTGTCCAAGATGTTTGGAACTGGAGGCAAAGTTACACTTAAGGTCCATTTACGCTGCAACTTTGGGCTGTTGCAGAGGAAATTTGATATTCTTGAGATGAGTTTGGTGAAATCTTTAGTCATCACTGTAACACCAAACAAACTCCGAAGGTATTACTGTTGTTGAAGGACATCCATTGTTGGTAAATCACCAGCAAGACTCAGCAAAACTGCATCTACTCCTGTTCAGTTTGTCTTGCAGTAAAGGAACGGACCAAACACTGCCACCTACTGGTGAGAGCAATACATGCGTGACTCTGAGGTAAAGAGGTAAATGATGAAATATCACACTAAACAAAGGTCAAGTTGTAAGAATTGTAGTACAAGTGTAAGTATTTGTTTTTGAATATATATTTTTTTACAGTTTTCAAATCACCCTTATAACACACTGTGAGATCAGAGAGGATGTAAGCTTAAGTGTCGACAAGAGGCATTACAAGTATATCAGTCTCAGAATTGAAAGACCAAAGCCCCTCAATGTGGTTGTTGTTATACACTTCCCTCGTTTACAAACGAACCAAACAGAATATGACATGAAATGACGCAGAATACACTAATAGCAACAAAAAGCCTCACACGATCAGCTATTGAGTTTTTTTTTATTGCGTATATGTGCAAGCTCCTAGGCCAATTATTTATTTATTTTGCTAAGTTTCCAGACCACGAGACCTACAGGATGACGCACGTTTGTGACATGTCTCAGCTTGCTTTTATTTTCCTTTTCATTGATCTGGCACAGTGTGACGATCAATGTGCAGAATCCATAGACGCCTTTCTTCCGGACGCAGGCACATTCATTTGGTTTAATGTGTGATACTTTTTGAACATGTATTAACTTCTACTGTAATCTGGCATGAATATTCATCATTTTGTTGCC
>NW_011349612.1:0-1309 GCF_000735185.1 Notothenia coriiceps | reverse complement strand
CACAACATATATAGTAAACACATAACATGTCCGTGTGGGAACAGTAGCCCCAACTGTAGTTCCATGTATGAATGATGTCCCAGTGTATTAATAGGTGGTCACCACAATATAGACCATACAGTGGTAGAGTATTAAACCGGAAGTTAACATCTTACTGCTTTCCACATCAAAAAGCCAATGTAATTTTTCCATTCGATTTTTGTATAATATAAAATCTTTGGAAAACAAACGTCTATGAGGCTCAGCAGGATATTCACACATATTACCAATTTATGATTTTTGAACTGTAAATGCATTCACTGGAAGGAAAAGCTAACAGAAAGGCTAAAAAAAGGGACTACATCAAGATCACGTGACATAACGTCACCAATGCTAAGCTAAAGGCGGCTAATGCTCGCTGGCTTATTTAGTCACTTGTTAGCAACCGTTGTTTTTATGAGACGTAGAAGCTTCGGAAATGTTTGACATAAAATCCAATTGAATAAAAACATTTTTATTTGAAGTTGAAATGTTGACTAATTTCGGTATTTTAGGACTCATTCCCGAACCCCTCTGTAGACCAAATCACGATGAAGCTGTGTAAACAACAACAATAACTTCTGTGATTTGAAGAACACACTATATGTAATAGGGTATATACAGTAAGAGTCAAAGAGGCCATTTCCATACTACGCACTGTGTAAAGAACATGATTAATAATAACACAGCAGGTGTTTTATTGACTAGGTTTAATTCACCCAATGAGATTATTTCTTCTTCGTGATCAACAAGAAACAGAATGTAGTTAAAACAAATGTTAACCCCAATAAAAAACATAAAATATATTACAAAAAATCCCTCCCATCACACACTGTTACAGCTGATGTCTCACACACTGACTCTGAAAGCCAAAATGAGTTCCTTTTTAATTAAAGAAACGTCTTCTGCTGCCTGGCAAAGAGAAACGTTATTTTACAGACGGAGTAAAGTGGATCGTGGAGTTGGTTTTTGGGACAAAGACAGCGTGATTAGAGCGAGGCAGATATCATCAGTGTGCCTGTGATTTGACTACAGTTACACACCTGTCTGCTGATAGCGAGGCTCGGTTTACCGGTCGGAGCGAGTACCTGAGCGAGGATCTGTAATTCTGTACATATATCTGCTCCATCAGACAGCTGCCAGACTTAATGAAGCCCCCCCCCCCAAAAAAAAAGTACAACCCAAACCCTGGTCTTCAGGTGAAGCTAAGGAGTTAAAAACGTGGATGACCTTAAATGTTTTGATGTTAAACACGACCAAAACTGAAGTTATTGTACTTGGCCCAAAGAAT
>NW_011349611.1:2594-15257 GCF_000735185.1 Notothenia coriiceps | reverse complement strand
CTTAAAGGGGAACATTTTCCACCTTTTTATCTGAATATCCAATCAGAGAGAAGGTGTTATCTTGATGTGAATAAAAAACAGAACTTGATTGTTCTTTTCGCTTGTATTGCAAACTAATTTTTGCACGCAATGCATCGTGGTAAATGTAGTAACTTCCGCCTTTCTCTGCAAATAAGGATATATTGCTTTAATCACCTTTATTTTCCTCTACCACTTAAGGTTGCTTTATTTATTACTTTTCTTATTTGTGCTTCTCGGTGCCAATCAAATATTATAAATATGGTCCCTGCCTCAATGTATTTTTGAGTCAAATAAAATAAGAATAAATAAACCTTTATTGGTCCTCCTAGGCAAATATAGGTGTCATAGCAGAAAAAGCAATAAGATAATTAAAGACTGTATGAGTAAATCAAATAAGAAAGGTCAAGGACTGGGACTTCTCTACAAGAAAGGGCTGCACGATTAATTTACAGGATCTATTTGTTTATTTTTATCAACCAAGAGTAAGTGACATGCAGTAAGTGTTTTAGTCTCCTTTGGATGTTAATCCAGCAGAGGGATCAGGTGGAGAAGCCACAACTTCATCAGAGTGTGTGGGGGTCAGGGGCTAATGGCACGCTTCACGGCAGCTCGTATATGAGCAACGCCATGTAAATACGGAGATGTGCGGACCTTAATCTCTGGCTGGAGAACCATCAAGAGAGAGCTGACACTAGTATCAATATAAACCTGTTAACAGTAGGAAGTTAGGTGGGACATTTGTTTCATTTGACAGACTTCAAAAAGTCCGATTGTATACCTCATCTTGTTAAGACACACAATGTATTCAAACACAGCTGTGGTTAAAAGGGATCCCCTGTAAGAAATAAAACAGGAGTGACTCGAGGTGTTTCTGTTAGAGCAAAAATAATCTTACCTTTGTGTCTGAATTCTCAGGAATGCCCAAGCTTTTATCCTCCTGCAAGTTTATAGAAGCGATTCAGGTGCAGGAAAATGTATACAGTATATGCTGGGAAATGATTCCCCGGAGACTGGACTACACTTTCATGGAGCTGCAGGGAACGAGAGGCAGAGAGAGGGAGGGCTGTAATCTCTCCCGATCCCACTTAATCCCGGGCAAGTGAGCCGACTGCCTCTGCCCACCGGAAGCCAAGTCCTCCCTCACCGGCTGGCTTGTTTGCTGCCAAATCTTCTTAACTCTTTCAGCTTTCAGCGGCATGCAGGAGGAGGGGACCCTGAACAGAGAAGGAGAGAATCCAGGTGACACCATGAAGGTCCTGCTTCCAGTTCCTCGAAAGGGTCCGAGTTAGAGATGTGTAATTTAGAGGTTGAGTAAAAAGAAAAAGCCTTTAGTCTGTAATGAAAAGATCTGCTAATCTGCCACTACAGCTGGAGTTAATGGAGAGTAGACAGCAGATAAAGTATCTTTTAGTCCCTTTACTTAAAAGCTGTCAGGAATGGGGGTAATCTCCTGATTGGTAATCTTATTCCCAAGGAAATACAACAAAATCTCCCTCCATCTGAAAAGACTGAGATGCAATTAAACACTCAGCTATGTTGATTTCTCTCACCCCCAGGACCCTCATTGTTGTTTACTTATTACATTTTCCTTAATGTTTTTCAGCTATGGAGCCGAAAACTGACTTTTTTCTGCTGTATTCTGCTTAAACTTTATAATATTAAAATATGTTCTCACCTGAAGGACAATTCGTCACCTGGGTTATGTGTTACCTTTCTTCGCACCACTACTGGAGCCCTGAAACTGACAACATCTAGAACAAGTTATTAGAAGAGTCAAATAATCAATAATATTAAAGCTAGTCAAAGAATAGTTAAAAAGAAATATATTTTACAACCAGTTAATGGATTCATTTAAAAAAAAACATAATACAATTAAGTGATATTACGTCTGTCACCCACCCTACATTTCCAATTTTCCTTATGTAACGAAAACAATTATAATAAGGAGAAATTATGAAGATATTTTGTGATATTCGCTGCAAAACAGCTCAATTTTTACACTTTAGGAGGACTGCAAATAAGTATCTATAATTGTTCAAACATCAAGCCTACAAAATAGTGTTAACTGTGAGAAGCAAAAAAGTCATCAAGCTGGAAGCAGAAAAGGCTTAGCAACAATTCAATTTGGATTATTGTTGCATGACAATTTGTAGGAATAAAACGGTAAGAGCAGATTAGGTAGCAACATCCATGGAGTAGTTTATTGCCCTCTGTAAGTATTTACAGGTACAATACATTGTAAAAGACAAACAAAGTGGGAGTCAGCCAGCTCAAACACAAAATGTCAACTAGTAAACATCAAAGTGAGAAAACAGTCATTTGAACACAGAAGGAACATTAGATCTGTGCGCGGCGTTTTGAAAAGTAAACATGTGTCGAGGACATGAACCCAACATGAGCTTATGAACACAAATCTTCAGTTTATATCGATAACCATTCAGAGCGGGTTTAAAATAACACTTCATGTATTTGAGTCAGTTAACCGTTTCCATAAACGAGTAGTTTGGTTGAAAGTCAGTTTTTACGTCAATTGAAAATACAACTTTATCCTTCGACATTTAAAAAGGTCACACATTAACACTGAATACTGAACAGGAAGTCATGTCTCTCAGTTAAATAAAGAAGTCTCTGGGTGATTTCACAACAGAGGAATGTTTTTCTTTTTGCCTCAAGTGTTGCATTTTGGGAATTAAATCCTTGAAGAAGATCGTCAGGCACAAACGGTCTCAGCAGAAAAGAGCTCAAACCATGGAAGAGTCTTAATAATATCCTAACAGTTCGAAAGCTCTGTCTTCAACATTCCCAAAGAACACGCTTCTATCAGATTAACAGCCAAAGATGAACGTTTTTAGTTAAGGACATGCAGCTTTCAATTCAAATCATTTTTTCGCCCGCTTTCCGTAGATATTAATAATCCTCTGGGGAAAAGAGCAGCTTCACCTAAATGTATCCCTTTAAAACGAGGCTTCTGATCCGCGGGCTTTGCAATTGTTAAACCATGTGAGAAAACAAAAGCCATGATATTAAAAATGATGGCTGGGATCCCTCTGAATCCCCTCTTAAGCCCTTTCATAAACTCACATGTGTGACGCATATCACAAATAAGCGACATTGTCTGACAGTTCGAGCTGTAGTTTCCTGATTGATGTGCCAATTGTTCTCCCTGCCTGTAATGAACACCGTCACAAACAGTTCATACAAACTCTTATGATTCATTTCAGGGCGATGAGTGTCTCCCAAAATATATTTTTCTCTTGGGTTTTAGTGGGAATAAAGGGGATGTGAAGCGACCTGCAGTTTACTAATTCAACAACATTACATGCATTGAGTGCATAAAACATGTTAGCATTCATTCATGTTAATTATGGCAACCCTGTTTCCAGCTTTCTGCTTTAAAAAGGATTATTTGGCTTCAGAAAAAGGAGGATTTTTGCTTCATATGAAAGGAACACTTACTTGTTAAAACTGAGAAACATATGCGTGTTGCTTTAAGAATCACATGTGCCATATCTTCAACAAGTCCTGGTTGTGATTTATCTCGTAGAAACTGTCAGTGTTTGTGGAGATAAATGTTTGGGAAATCGGAGTCACTGGTTGGCTGCCAAAAAAAAGGGACTTAAAGCCGGCTAATCCAGCCACTAACTGTGTTTAAGGCTATTCTGCTGCCACTTGGTGTAACAGGAGATGTCATTTTAGAATGATAGCCAAGCCAGTTTATGTTGATGATACAGTATCAAACAGAGATACTTGTAAAAAGATAACCGGGCGAGCATTTGATAAACCATCAAGTTATCCTTGGGGTCTATTCTCTTGTCAAACGGTTTGAAAACACTTAAAGCATGAATCACATGTACGTCAGTTGTTGAAGTTTGTTTTGTGTTGGTGGAGGAAATTGAGCTAGCTGTAAACATATCGATGTCCCGGACGCTTCGTAAATAGTGTGTCAGTTTCTTGCTTTCAAGGGATTCACTCAGATAGTAAGTGGCTGAAACACTGGAGGTTAAAAAGGAACGTTGTCTGTGCCATAAAGTGTTTGTTTCATGCTGAAAAATAGACGTATTTCACAGAAGAAAAATAGGTGCCATATCTCACAGTGTGCAGAGAAACTCAAGAGCCAACTTGGTCCATTGGCACTGAAAAGAAAAATCGTTCGAGATTGAATTTCCTCCGAGGTAACAACGTCCCCTTCCTCAGGATTCCCCACAGGAAGTCAGTCGGACCGGTTTAAACAGGACGGCATGTAGTGGCTCAACACACACAATATTCACATTTCCATGATCCATCAGAGGGTAAAAAAAGAAAAGAAAAAGGAGACTGTGTGCCCGTCTCCATGACAGCAGCAGATGGAGCTGTGGGCAACCTGTTCATTTGATCCTTCGCTTCCCATTGGTTGGTGCTCCGGTCCGTCATCCTGAAGCCTGGCTGATCCTGGCCTGGAGATTGTGGGTTGGGACAGCAGGAAGTTTACGCCCAATCATTTCTTAGGTGATCTTCTCATGCTGGATCTGGTAGTAACACGCCTGAAGGTGGAGAAGACACTTTTATTCAGTATAAGAGCCATTTCAAATACATATAATAATTACTGGGGTAGAGAAGAAAATGATAGTTTCCATGGTAGTACATTTCTAAGAGAAAGAAACTCAGATTAAAGTAGTTCAATTACAAAGATAAACTCTCACATTAAATAGTTTGATATTTTTATTTCTATTAAATTAACCTCAGAAATCTAAGAATTGTTTGCATAAATGTACAACCTAAACATGTACTTACAGTGTGCGTGTGTGTGTGTGTGTGTGTGTGTGTGTGTGTGTGTGTGTGTGTGTGTGTGTGTGTGTGTGTGTGTGTGTGTGTGTGTGTGTGTGTGTGTGTGTGTTACCTTGAGTGTGGTGAACATGATACCGTGCTCTCCGTGCTGCACGCAGGGGTCCATCAGGTCTTCAATCAGGCTGACCTCTGACCCCAAATTTCGGATTCTTAGGATAAAACATGCATTTCATCAGATTCTTTAAAACTGTTTTTGGAACCACACTAAACAAAACAGCTCCGTAGCAATGTAGATACAGTATATATAAAAAGTAGCAGATTATGAATTGTTTGGTAAAAGCCTGTGTGTTTTCTTTCACTATCTACATTGACTCTTGGCCTACAATAAAACAAATGTCTCTGTTGCCTCATCATCATATTATGTGTGTATTAGTGTGTGATTGGGTTTGTTTGGGCGCTGACCTTGCGCGCAGCACCACGTAGAGGAAGACGGGGAAAAGGTCGTCCATGGACCACAGGAAGTCCTGCTTCAGCAGCGACTGCACGGCCTGAGTGATCTCCTCGAAGGTGAGCTGGATCACCTGCAGCTTGTCTGACGGGGTGAAGGTTGTGCTGCAAACAAACAAGAAGTATAGATTTTAAAAACAGCAATTTAGATGTGATTTTAACTCGGTTTTAAAGTTGTTCCGTACCTGATCTGTTGGAGTGTTTCCACTGCCGAGGCGAAGCAGGCGTCCTTAGTGCTGGACAGGACCTGAAGGCCAGAAATACCTTTTATTAAATTGTTACTAAAATACTTTGTCAAAAAATACTGTATACAAGGTTTCTACAGCTGAGGGCAGGTTTGATGAAGGATTTTGAATTATCCACTCAGACCTACTTTTATTTAGTTTCAAAGGTTTCCGTTATCCAGCTCTGTGTTCATTTTTAAACAAATTGCTTTAACCCATTTTTTTGTATTCCTCAATGCAAAGTCAGAAGAAAAATAAATAATAAAATGCTACTTCCTATTATTTCTTAGCATTTGTATGGCCGTCTCTTTTAAATGGAATGTCTTAAACTCTTTTAATAATAAATAATAATAATAATAAGCGCTTTTCTTAATGCTCAAAGATACTTTTTTAATTTTTTGAGGATCCGTGGGAACCCTGCTATGAGCTAGGTATGCAAAGTGACTTTGGATTTGAAATGAACATTTATTATTTTAGTGATTCATCTGCAAATGTTATTCTAGATTAATGGATTATCTGTTTCGTCTATAAAATGTAAAGAAATAGTGAAAAAGGGCTCAACATTACAAATGAACATTTCAGAGATTTAAAATACTCTCTTTACTTTCAAATATTCCTAATAAAGAAGCTGGAACCAGGGATATATTTAAATGCTCGATCAAATGTGTGACTTGATCTTAAGGTAAAAGTGAAGCAAGTTGAACCATACCTGCTGCTTCTCTGCCAGTTCAGGCATGGACGTGGGAATGGAAACCGGCCAGAACTTCCTGCGGACAGGAAGTCATTGTTTAGGGGTTTACATGCATTTCACTCTTTATTGTATGTTTATCCAGATTGTGACGTACTGCTGGACCCCGAGGAAGGCGAGCAGGGCGAGGTCGGGCTGCTTGTTGAGGCGGAGCACACACTCCCAGTACACGTCGTCCTCTTTCTCCTTGTCCAGAGCGTAGAGGGTGAAGAGGGGGGGGTAGAGGCGAGGAAGCAGGACGGGGAGCAGCAGAGCCGAGCTGCTCGCCACACGGCTGAGGAGGAAACACACAGGAGGGTTTAACAGAGTCCTTAAAGAGGCATACACTCTGAAATAAGGCCTGTGGTTTGCCCCGTCCTTACCCAGGTTTAGGTGACTCTAGATGGGCATCGCTGGAGCCCGGCTCCCTCTTGTCCTGGAGGTTGGTGGTCGGCTCTGGAATTAGACCGCCCTCTTCTGGCAGGTCTGGGAATAAAAACCTGCAGAGCACACATAAGCACACTTAAACCTATCCTGGTTAAATAAAGGTAACATTCAAAATCTAAATAAAATACAACATGCATGTTTTAAACGCAAAATCGGTCATTTTCCAGCCCTACAGGTCATTTAAAAAACAATATGATAAGATACATCCTTCCACCGGTTATAAATATAGTGTGAAAAATGACTAAGATATACAAATTGTGTGGAAAAAATGTGGTTTGAAAGCGGGAAAAAAATAATTTATGACAGCTTTTGGCTAAGAACAAACACGACACTGGCATTTGGGCAAAGGAGATATAATGCAATTTTAGGAGACCTAATAATTTGCCTGATTAGAATAAAAAGTGTCTTTGGGTTTGAACAGGGTTTGTAAAGTTCACAACTCAACAACATAGGTCTATGTTTTTTACACATTTGAATGCTCAAGTGTTAAATATTATACCTTTAAATGATATCCATTTGGAACATTCATTTGAATCGGGGCTATTCGGAGAAGCTTGCTGACTGGATGTTAGTTACCTGACGATGAGGAAGATGCGGTTGAGGTAGGACTTGATCTCGTTGACCGCCTGAGGCAGCAGCCGACGATTGGCTCCCACGCCCACGTAGGTCATCCTGTACACCGCCACCAGGGTCTCCAGCAGCCGGCCCAGCGAGTGGAGGGGGGTGTCACACGCCTGGAGGAAGCGGAGGGATATTACTGTTACTAGCTAAATTGATCATTTGAGCAAGAGAATGCAAGCTTTGTTTTATTTTGTGTATCCAGGAGTTTAGAGGTTGAAGAAGAAGACAGATCCTTCATTCAAGGAAAATCAGCAATTTCCTAATGTAATGAAATATATTCCATAAGCATTACACGTTTTATTGAAGTATATGGAAGTTAGTATCATAAGCAACATATTCCATTAGAAAGAAATGTGTTTGACGGATCAGTTTGCACACAGTTGAGCTCACCTTGATGAGGTAGAGTCGGATGGTGTGATATCTCTCCATGGTGATTGGTCCTTCGTGCTGCGGGATCACCTCCAGACTCTCCAGGGTCCTGCTGTGACTTCGAGACAGCGCTTCCGGACTGCAACAAACAAAAAAACATACATCACCCCCTGAAAAAAAACATTATTTTGACTGGTACAATGAAACTACCCTGTCAGGAGTGTGTGTGTACCTTTCCTGGATGAGTCTCCGGCTGGTAGTGAGGGCCACGGCGATGTTCTCCCAGGCCTTCCAGTTCTCTCCTTGGCCTGGGGTCTCACAGCCCAGCTCACTCCAGCACTCCTCGAACACCGCCTGCCACTTGTCCTCCGCGCACACACACAGACGCCCCAGCTTCCTGCCACACACACACACACACACACACACACACACACACACACACACACACACACACACACACACACACACACACACACACACACACACACACACACACACACACGTAAATTAAAGGTCACCTATTATGAAAAACTCCCTTTTCCATGTCTTCTGTAGATAGAAATGTGTCCACTGATCCATTTATATAAAAACCTGTCTGATAATGAGCTGATCAGATTTTGGCCACTTTGTGATGTCATAATGTTGTTTTGGCTTGTGTAACCATTAGCCAATCACCAACCAAGGTAACCCCCCCCCCCCACCTTATCACCTGAATCTCCTCCTAGAGCACCATTGTGTGTTTTTCAACCAATCACTTCTCAGAGGGGCGTGGCCAGCAGCAGATCATTAGCATTTAAAGCTACAGACACAGAATCAGCACTTTTGGAACAGGGCTGAAACAGAGGGGATTATGGGATGCTACAAGGATCTGTTTCAGCCAAACACTTCAGAGACATGTTCTGTATATACATATGAGACCTATAATATATTGTTTAAAACAGTATAATAAGGGATCATGATTACATGTCATTTTTCTGCACATTCTAGATTCTGTGTGAGCTTACATGTCGCGGGTCTTGTCCTTGTCCGTGTCGAACAGGTGAGGTTTGAAGTAGGAGCCCGTCACTTTGAGGCCGGAGCCCCATTCCCCGTTAAAGGAGCCCTCCAGGTAGTCAGCGTTTGGCATGGTGAGCACACCCTGAGAGGAGAGACAATTAGAACATTGAACTACCCTGATACACATTACTACTATTTCTATATGTTTTTGGTTACTTCAATTGTGTTATTGCGCTGCTATTTCTTTGAATTATTTGTATTATTAACTTGGGATCCAAAATGTTTTTAAGAAAAGGTGATTTTTTTTTTTTTAAACATGCTAATGGTTAAATATACACACTATATTGACATTGTGTTCATTTGTCACCTTTCCGTTGAGGGTCCAGTCATCAGAGAATTCCCCCTCGTATGTGGTGTCGTCCTCGGACAGCAGGATCCCGGTGCCCTAAAACACAAAAAACATGAGGAATTAAAATATATATATATAATAGCTACATTAATGTTGGTCTCTTAAACTGCCAAGCACAAAATGTGACTGAAATCACAGAGGAGCTCACCATCATCTTGTTTTCTTTGAAGGCTCCTTCGTAGTAAAGTCCAAACTGAGTGACCACGACCCCGTTGCCCTGCCGCTGGTGATCCTGCCACATGCCCATGTACTTCTCTCCTCTGGAAAAAAAACACACAAATGTAAAAAAAACAAGATGAAGCTGAACATCTTAAATTAAACACAGTTTTAAAAGCTTGTCAGACTGCATTCAGGTCATTTATCATAACATGAAACGGAGTGACGAGCGTACTTTGTGATATCATCGAAGACTCCGTATCCGGTCTTCTTGTCCTGCAGCCACTGTCCGATGAAGACGCTGGGGGAGGAGGTGTTGAGCTTCCCGCTGCGCAGCATGCCGTGTCCGTGTCGCATGCTGTCCTGGAAGCAGCCGTCGTAGACCTCGCCGCTGGCATAGCTGCTAACACAGGGGGGGGGACGTTTATTCTCTTATGTTTGTTAAGAGTTTCTACCTCACCATTTCCAGGCACACTCACCTGTATGTCCCGAGGCCGTGCATCTTGCCGTCTTTCCAGTGACCTTGGTATTGATCGTTCTTGTTGAGCGTCTTGTTGGTAGCCACAAATTCACCAAAGCTACAAAACAAAACACAAATAGGCATTAGGAAACAGGAGCTACAAAGCACCTAGCTCATGTAAGAAGGAGACACACACATTATGCACTCACCCATCTTCCAGTCCGTTCTTAAACGTCCCTGTGTAAATTCTCCCATCAGGCCACTTTAACACGCCACTGAAAAACATCCAAATCATTACGACACATCAAGGTCACTAATCGTCCCTTGAGAAGCTGCAGGTTTTTTTGCTGCATTTTACGGTCAGAAGACAAGATCAATTCTATTTGTTAGCTCATGAGACAAAAATGTCCCTTTGCTAAAACAGCTATGAAATGACCATATAAATAATCATATTATCCATGTGTTTAATCATTTAAAAACCGAAATGAGTCCTGATGATCAACACCAAATATCCATTCATATCCTGATTTATTTTCCCTTCAACTGTCAGCAATATCCCAACAAAAAAACACAAACATAGCATGTACTGTGAGGTAAAAGGTACAAATTGAAGCCATGGCTTTTGAAGCATGATATAATCAAATGCATGATTTTCTGCTGTAATGTCCGTGGGATAAAAAAAAACTTGTTTTAATGGGTTAGACATTGCTGCAAAAGATTTTATACTTTTTAGGCACTGAGGTTTAACTTCCAAAAAACCTCACTTTAATGTATTTCATATGCATTACAACAGCCAATACTATGAACAACTTAAAAGCTAGAAATGTTTCCAGTTAGGCACAAGGATACAAATATTTGACCCATATGCAGACGTGTAGTGTCCCACCTGCCGTTGGGCTTCCCTGAGAGCCAGTGCCCTTCATACTTGGCCTCTTTCAGCCGCCCCTCCTTATAGAAGGTGTAGGAGGCGGTCCTAGAGACGGGGGGCTCCGTCTTCTGACTGGACCCGGAGCCGATGGAGACGGTGTCCTGCCCCGCCCCGCCCAGCGCCTGCTCCACCGCCTGGTTGATGGAGCGGAGCCACTTGGCCTGGGAACGGATATAGCACAGTTTTTAAAGGAGTGGTTCAGGTTATATGGAGAATGGAGACACGTAGAAATCATTTTACAATAACCAAAAGAGAGAGTCTGTAAATCAGTAGCTTTAAAGGACTCACCTTCTCCGTGGGAGAGGACGCGAGCAGGGCAAACGTCTCCTCTGGTGTGATCAACTTTAACCCATACCTAGACACACACACACACACACACACACACACACACACACACACACACACACACACACACACACACACACACACACACACACACAGTTTTAAGATTTGGTATTCCTGATGGTATTTGTCAGTACAACACAAAAAAACAATAATCTATTAAATCAGACTCACGGGCCGCTGTTCTCCTCTGGGATGGGCTCCACCCAAAGTGTGGCCAAGGGGAAGACATGATGGGTGGAGAACTGGAGGAGGCGTGGAGAATGAGGAAAGAGGGGAGAGGTGTTAAGAAAGAGAAATAAACATCATTAATAATTGTATTTAATTGTACCACATTGAAAGACATACATGTAAAAGGTGTGTATTGACCTTACACACACCGAGCAGTTAACTACAGCCTTCTCCATAAGCATGTCATAATTGAGAGGAAAACATGTCTAAGGAAATTGAATGAAATATATTTAAATGGAGCAAATGAAATACCTCTTCTACCTAAAGAACATTTACCAGAAATAACATAAAATGAATAATAGTTAGTATTTCATTTGAATACCTTGGAGACCAAGGGAAGACAGATTTAACTGGGAAGAAAAAAGTATTTAGAATGAAAAGAAAAGTAAAAAGTACTATAAACAAAAAGTAAGGAATTAATGTCATACAATAAATAATAAAAAAACCACCTAATTATACTTTTGGAGAATAACATCATATATTTGAAGCATCCTGTTTAAGATGAACCTAAGTGATGTCAGGGCCATGCAAGACAACATGTGCAGTATAATGCATTCATGCAACTCTTTCACTGCAACACCATCACAACACATCACAGCCACTTCTTCCTCAGCTTCAACTTTACAACCTGCTTCAGGAATTTGAAGTTAACATTTTGGTTTTCACCTTCAGAGGATTTCCTTTTTACAGACGTTCCTTTAGTCACACAATGAGTCACACAGTCAAAAGGTATTGGGACAACCACAGGAGGGGAAGACAAAGAGGGGGGGATGCAAAGGGGAAGAGAGAAACAGGGAGAAGAGGGAAGGAAAGTGCTTTGGAGAAATGAACCAGTAACTGCAGGTCAAGCGTTATATAACAGCAGTAAAACAGGAATGTAGTTTAAGATTCCAAGCTGGATTGGTAGCAACGAGGAAACAGAATGTATGAGAATACAACTAAAAGCTTTTGTTCATTTGTCCATGCAGGTGGAGAGCAGACGGAGGAGGAAGGTGGGGATAGGGCTGCGTATCAGCGGACATTTTGAATCAGCACTCTGGTTGTTATCATATGGCATGAGAGCACTGGATTCAGGATATCCTTTACAATTATTATTCCTGAAACAATGCGACAACGTTTCTCAATTTGTAAGTTATTTCATTTGATGGATAAGCCAGAAAACAAACAACTTAATGTTCTAAATATAGATTTTCCAGAGTATGTAATATAACAGCAGTTAATGTATGGACATTCAAAGTAAACTGGGGATACACATAAAGTTTCAAACATCTATCTAACGACACTTGTGTCCAATTATTTTAAACAAAGAGATGTGCTTTAGTGATGGTTCAGATATTTGGTGCCAAATTAACGCTCAGATGTTTTATGTGTGTGTGTTTGTCATGTGTTTTAGGGCTCCTATGACACAGAGCCCTGAGCCCTTCACACACACACAGAAGAAAAGGGTACAGAGGGGGGGGG